>NC_059203.1:14101315-14278815 GCF_020615455.1 Coregonus clupeaformis | reverse complement strand
CCTGGTACTTCCTGTATATAGCCATGTTATTACCTGGTACTTCCTGTATATAGCCATGTTATTACCTGGTACTTCCTGTATATAGCCATGTTATTACCTGGTACTTCCTGTATATAGCCATGTTATTACCTGGTACTTCCTGTATATAGCCATGTTATTACCTGGTACTTCCTGTATATAGCCATGTATTACCTGGTACTTCCTGTATATAGCCATGTTATTACCTGGTACTTCCTGTATATAACCATGTTATTACCTGGTACTTCCTGTATATAGCCATGTTATTACCTGGTACTTCCTGTATATAGCCATGTTATTACCTGGTACTTCCTGTATATAGCCATGTTATTACCTGGTACTTCCTGTATATAGCCATGTTATTACCTGGTACTCCCTGTATATAGCCATGTTATTACCTGGTACTTCCTGTATATAGCCACGTTATTACCTGGTACTTCCTGTATATAGCCATGGTATTTATTCTCTGTGTATTAACTGTATATTTCTATTTTTTATCTATATATAATTCTGCACCTGTTTTTTACGAAGCATGTGACAAATAACATTTGATCTCCCAAAACACACTCAGACTGCTGGTTGATTTGATCTCCCAAAACACACTCAGACTGCTGGTTGATTTGATCTCCCAAAACACACTCAGACTGCTGGTTGATTTGATCTCCCAAAACACACTCAGACTGCTGTTTCTCTCTGTCTAATGGAATCTTTAGATAAAGCTCTACTCGCTGCACCCCGGTGAGTTTGGGTGTGTTCGCATCAGAGGCTTAGAGTTACTCTTTCTTCTAACAGAATGACGTAAACCCATGCATGGTGTGCAGAGAGAGGGGGCAAACACAGAGTTATTTATTAACTACCAAGCCCCACCTCGCTCCAAGCACCTCATACGCCAACAGTAGAGGGAGGGAGGAAGGGAGGAGGAGGAGGGAGGGAGGGAGGGAGGGAGGGAGGGAGGGAGGGAGGGAGGGTGGGAGGGAGGGAGGGAAGGAGGGAGGGAGGTGGGTGGGGTGAGAGGGAGGAGGGAGGAAGGTTGGGAGGAGGGAGGGAGGGAGGGAGGGAGGGAGGTGGGTGGGGGTGGGAGGAGGGAGGGAGGGAGGGAGGGAGGGAGGTGGGGGGGGAGGGAGGGAGGGAGGGAGGGAGGGAGGCTGGGAGGGAGGAGGGAGGAGGGAGGTGGGGTGAGAGGGAGGGAGGGAGGGAGGTGGGGGTGAGAGGGAGGGAGGGAGGGAGGGAGGGAGGGAGGGAGGTGGGTGGGGAGGGAGGGAGGGAGGGAGGGAGGGAGGGAGGGAGGTGGGTGGGGAGGGAGGGAGGAAGGGAGGAGGGTGAGAGGAAGGGAGGGAGGGAGGAAGGGAGGTGGGTGGGGTGAGAGGGAGGGAGGGAGGGAGGGAGGTGGGTGGGGGAGGGAGGGAGGGAGGGAGGGAGGGAGGGAGGGAGGGAGGGAGGGAGGGAGGGAGGGAGGGAGGGAGGTGGGGTGAGAGGGAGGGAGGGAGGGAGGGGGGGTGGGGAGGGGAGGGAGGGAGGGAGGGAGGGAGGTGGGTGGGGGGGAGGGAGGGAGGGAGGGAGTGGAGGAGGGAGGGAGGTGGGGTGAGAGGGAGGGAGGAGGGAGGGAGGGAGGGAGGGAGGGGGGGAGGGAGGGAGGGAGGAGGGAGGGAGGGAGGTGGGTGGGGGGAGGGAGGGAGGGAGGGAGGTGGGGGTGAGAGGGAGGGAGGGAGGGAGGGAGGGAGGGAGGGAGGGAGGGAGGGAGGGAGGGAGGGAGGAGGGAGGGAGGGAGGGAGGGAGGTGGGGGTGAGAGGGAGGAGGGAGGGAGGGAGGGAGGGAGGGAGGGAGGAGGGAGGGAGGGAGGGAGGGAGGGAGGGAGGGAGGTGGGGAGGGAGGAGGGAGGGAGGGAGGGAGGGAGGTGGGGGTGAGAGGGGAGGGAGGGAGGGAGGGAGGGAGGGAGGGAGGTGGGGGTGAGAGGGAGGGAGGGAGGGAGGGAGGGAGGGAGGGAGGTGGGGTGGGGGGGAGGGAGGGAGGGAGGGAGGGAGGGAGGGAGGAGGGAGGGAGGGAGGTGGGTGGGGGGGAGGGAGGGAGGGAGGGAGGTGGGGTGAGAGGGAGGGAGGGAGGTGGGTGGGTGGGTGGGAGGTGGGTGAAAAATTCCTTTAATAATCTTACTGGCTGCATGAGAGAGAGAGGTGGTGGGTGGGGTGAGAGAGGGAGGGAGGGAGGTGTTTGGGTGGGAGGTGGGTGGGTGGGAGGGAGGGAGGGAGGGAGGGAGGTGGGTGGGGAGGGAGGGAGGAAGGAAGGTGGGGTGAGAGGGAGGGAGGTGTTTGGGTGGGAGGGAGGGAGGGAGGGAGGAAGGTGGGGTGAAACATTCCTTTAATAATCTTACTGGCTGCATGAGATCATGATGATGATTAGCGACCACCCAGCCCAAGCCTCTGCTCCCTCCGTCTGGAACAGATAGATATGGTATTGTGGCCTGGTCCGGGTGGCACCGGGTTGTGAGATGCCATACCTCGATGCAAAGCAAACAATGGTGGAGGGAAGGTGAGGAAGAGGAGGGGGCACAGGGGGAAACAGAGACCCTTGGCCACCATATCATCCATCAAGAAGACTGATGAAATGCTAGACTACTCTTTAAACGTCTCTGTGCTCTGGAGGAATATGCTATGCTGGTCCACAGACAGCAGGACAGACTGAACAACCACCACAACTATCAGTATTTTACTTTATTTAATGTCGTTTTACTGGGACAGTGCATTTTAAAAATCACCCTTACTGTAAATGAGCTGGGTAGTTTTCAACCACAGTCCCTTTACGAGAGGCAACTTGGATACAATATATTTCATGGGAATGATAACTGGTTTTTAAAAAAGGGGTGATTTCCAACCTAGAGAGTAGCTATGGGACAAATGGAAACATTTTCTTAACGTTTAAACTGATCAATCCCCCCCCCCCCCCAAAAAAAAACGGGTTCTGTTCAAATTATTTTTCATTAAATCCAACGTGAATTCACAGTGCAGCTGTGCTGCTGCCAGCCACGGTTTGGGTCTCACGGTGTGTCCCTTTCAGATGGTTAAGCGTTGCACCTGTACTAACCATTACTGTACCTCAATTCCACCTAGCAAATGTTTGATTTCCTTATCATTTAACTTCTCAAAGTATTGTCATACAGGCTTTCGCTGGCCTTTCTCTGCCTACTCCAAAATAATTGATTCCTCGACTCCTTGCACAGACTCCCGGTGTCGACTCCCGTTTCTGAGTGTCAAGATCAGATTCTGCTAGGAATCGACTCCCGTTTCTGAGTGTCAAGATCAGATTCTGCTAGGAATCGACTCCCGTTTCTGAGTGTCAAGATCAGATTCTGCTAGGAATCGACTCCTAAGATTCACTACTTTTGGAAAGGAGGAGACTGGTTAGCTGCCGTACTTCCGAGAACACAAACACTGGCATCTTCCATAGCGAGCTAGCGAGGGACGGAGAGAGAGGAGAGGGGCGAGCTAGCGAGGGACGGAGAGAGAGGAGAGGGGCGAGCTAGCGAGGGACGGAGAGAGAGGAGGGGCGAGCTAGCGAGGGACGGAGAGAGAGGAGGGGCGAGCTAGCGAGGGACGGAGAGAGAGGAGGGGCGAGCTAGCGAGGGACGGAGAGAGAGACGGGGCGAGCTGGCGAGGGACGGAGAGAGAGGAGGGGCGAGCTGGCGAGGGACGGAGAGAGAGGAGGGGCGAGCTAGCGAGGGACGGAGAGAGAGACGGGGGGGGCACAGTATAGGCAGGTCAGCCACCAGACAGACAGAACCCTGCACTAGGCCTATCTATCAGTATAGGCAGGTCAGCCACCAGACAGACAGTCAGAACTGTGCACTAGTCCTATCTATCAGTATAGGCAGGTCAGCCACCAGACAGACAGTCAGAACCGTGCACTAGGCCTATCTATCAGTATAGGCAGGTCAGCCACCAGACAGTCAGAACCCTGCACTAGGCCTATCTATCAGTATAGGCAGGTCAGCCACCAGACAGTCAGAACCCTGCACTAGGCCTATCTATCAGTATAGGCAGGTCAGCCACCAGACAGTCAGAACCGTACACTAGGTCTATCTATCAGTATAGGCAGGTCAGCCACCAGACAGACAGTCAGAACCGTACACTAGGCCTATCTATCAGTATAGGCAGGTCAGCCTCCAGACAGACAGAACCCTGCACTAGGCCTATCTATCAGTATAGGCAGGTCAGCCACCAGACAGACAGAACCCTGCACTAGGCCTATCTATCAGTACAGGCAGGTCAGCCACCAGACAGACAGTCAGAACCGTGCACTAGGCCTATCTATCAGTACAGGCAGGTCAGCCACCAGACAGACAGTCAGAACCGTGCACTAGGCCTATCTATCAGTATAGGCAGGTCAGCCTCCAGACAGACAGAACCCTGCACTAGGCCTATCTATCAGTACAGGCAGGTCAGCCACCAGACAGACAGTCAGAACCGTGCACTAGGCCTATCTATCAGTATAGGCAGGTCAGCCACCAGACAGACAGTCAGAACCGTGCACTAGGCCTATCTATCAGTATAGGCAGGTCAGCCACCAGACAGTCAGAACCGTGAACTAGGCCTATCTATCAGTATAGGCAGGTCAGCCACCAGACAGACAGTCAGAACCGTGCACTAGGCCTATCTATCAGTATAGGCAGGTCAGCCACCAGACAGTCAGAACCCTGCACTAGGCCTATCTATCAGTATAGGCAGGTCAGCCACCAGACAGTCAGAACCCTGCACTAGGCCTATCTATCAGTATAGGCAGGTCAGCCACCAGACAGTCAGAACCGTACACTAGGTCTATCTATCAGTATAGGCAGGTCAGCCACCAGACAGACAGTCAGAACCGTACACTAGGCCTATCTATCAGTATAGGCAGGTCAGCCTCCAGACAGACAGAACCCTGCACTAGGCCTATCTATCAGTACAGGCAGGTCAGCCACCAGACAGACAGTCAGAACCGTGCACTAGGCCTATCTATCAGTACAGGCAGGTCAGCCACCAGACAGACAGTCAGAACCGTGCACTAGGCCTATCTATCAGTATAGGCAGGTCAGCCACCAGACAGACAGTCAGAACCGTGCACTAGGCCTATCTATCAGTATAGGCAGGTCAGCCACCAGACAGTCAGAACCGTGAACTAGGCCTATCTATCAGTATAGGCAGGTCAGCCACCAGACAGACAGAACCCTGCACTAGGCCTATCTATCAGTATAGGCAGGTCAGCCACCAGACAGTCAGAACCCTGCACTAGGCCTATCTATCAGTACAGGCAGGTCAGCCACCAGACAGACAGTCAGAACCGTGCACTAGGCCTATCTATCAGTATAGGCAGGTCAGCCACCAGACAGACAGTCAGAACCGTGCACTAGGCCTATCTATCAGTATAGGCAGGTCAGCCACCAGACAGAACCGTGCACTAGGCCTATCTATCAGTATAGGCAGGTCAGCCACCAGACAGACAGTCAGAACCGTGCACTGGGCCCATCTATAGCTCAGTTGGTAGAGCATGGCGCTTGCAACGCCAGGGTGATGAAGAGACGAGGATATTCTACAGGCAACAGACCGAAGACAGAACACACACTGGCATCATTAGCAAGTTCCTCGGTGCACGTCGCTAAGGACCTATAAAACACACCAACACAGTTGTGAAGAGGGCACGACAATGCCTCTTCCCTCTCAGGAGGCTGAAAAGATTTGGCATGGGCCCTCAGATGCTAACTGCTTGACATCCAACCACAAGGCACTACAGAGGGTATTGCGTACGGCCCAGTACATCACTGGGGCCAAGCTTCCGGTCATCCAGGACCTCTATACCAGGCGGTGTCAGAGGAAGGCCCTAAAAATTGTCAAAGACTCCCAAGTCATAGACTGTTCTCTCTGCTACCGCACGGCCAGCGGTACTGGAGCACCAAGTCTGGGACCAAAAGGCTCCTGAACAGCTTCCACCCCCAAGTCATAAGACTGTTAATGAAATGGCTACCCGGACTATTTGCATTGACCCCCTTTTTTCTCTGCACTGACTCTTGCACTGGTTTTATGCACACTCACTGGACTCTACCCAAAAACTCACACACACACACAACACACGCATATTGATGCCACACACACACTTTCACACTCTTTACGTACTCTGCTGCTACTCTATTATCTATCCTGATTGGCTAGTCACTTTTACCCCTACCTACATCTACCTCAACTGCCTCGTACCCTTGCACAGTGACTCGGTACCGGCACTGCCTCGTATCCCTGCACAGTGACTCGGTACCGGCACTCCTTTTATATAGCCTTGTTATTGTCTAGCCTGCCTCGCAACGTCCCGTCTAGCCTGCCTCGCAACGTCCCGTCTAGCCTGCCTCGCAACGTCCCGTCTAGCCTGCCTCGCAACGTCCCGTCTAGCCTGCCTCGCAAATTCACCACAGTAGCCTAAAGGTCCTCTTCCTCTCTGGTTTTATTTAAATGACAACTTTCCCCAGGCCTTTACAGCCCATCGTCTAGTTAGGCCATAACACAGAAAATAATGGTTTGTGATAGCTGCACTTTGATTTTCATTTTGTGGGGAGAAAAAAAACTAAAAACAGTTGTTCGGTTAGGTTAGGAATTTTTCTTAACGTTTAGGATCCCAACTTCGTTAAAAAATTTTACCGTTTAAACATTCCGACCCCTACTACAGAGCCAGTGAGTGAAGGTTGTTGTGATGTTCAGTATAAAATATCCACATTGAGAACATTGTGATTTCACAACAAGCAACAGTAACCCTGCAGCGTTACTAACACTGATGCCCTCTGCTGTTCAACCACGCTTTACATTAGTCATAGAATGGATGCAGCTCTTGAAAAGACCAAGTCATTCTTCTGAGCAGCAAAAAAAAAAAAAACAGGAGGAAAGAACACGCCCTCAGGACACGACCCAAACCTCCTCACTGTAGACTGTAGATGGTGGTTGTGCTAATGTCAGATGTGGCACTACAGGTCCCAGGCAAGTGGAGCCTGCTCTGTGGTCCCAGGCTAGTGGAGCCTGCTCTGTGGTCCCAGGCTAGTGGAGCCTGCTCTGTGGTCCCAGGCTAGTGGAGCCTGCTCTGTGGTCCCAGGCTAGTGGAGCCTGCTCTGTGGTCCCAGGCTAGTGGAGCCTGCTCTGTGGTCCCAGGCTAGTGGAGCCTGCTCTGTGGTCCCAGGCAAGTGGAGCCTGCTCTGTGGTCCCAGGCTAGTGGAGCCTGCTCTGTGGTCCCAGGCTAGTGGAGCCTGCTCTGTGGTCCCAGGCAAGTGGAGCCTGCTCTGTGGTCCCAGGCTAGTGGAGCCTGCTCTGTGGTCCCAGGCAAGTGGAGCCTGCTCTGTGGTCCCAGGCAAGTGGAGCCTGCTCTGTGGTCCCAGGCAAGTGGAGCCTGCTCTGTGGTCCCAGGCTAGTGGAGCCTGCTCTGTGGTTCTCTCATTAGGAAGTGGCGCCTGCTCTGTGGTTCTCTCATTAGGAAGGGGATTTTTTTTCTCCAACTGAAAACAACCAAACTGCAAAGAATTCCAGTCGGGGCGTTGCAAAATATATATTTTTCCCGCGACACTGGAAGCGGAACTTTTGGGAGAGGAGAACGCGAACCATTTTGCGCAGGCCGAGATGGCGCTATATAGTGTAACTACCTAGCCACACTAGCTAGCGTCGCCCTCATGTGGGCGCTAACAAGCATGCTAGGAAGGCACGCGTATCGACAGCCAATTCACTAGGGGTTGGAAGCTAGTGCGCTTCGATTGGTCACTCGCGCCGCGACATCACCGAAGATTTGCATACAGCTCATCTTTGCTGTGAGCTGCGCGACAAAATCCAATTAAAATCTACAGTGCCAGCTTTTTCAAGTTGAAGTCCTATACTGATATTTTGTCCTTATAAAAATGGTCTTAGAGTTCCTGTGTTAGTTAGGGACTTCGTCACACTTCAGCTGCGAAACAAAAGAGGTTTAAAATGCTCCGACAAAGGATCAGTCCCTGTGGAGGGTCTGTGTTTTGTGTGCCATCTCTGGGTGAAATTCATCACCAATTAAGCTAAACTGAACAGTTCCCATGGCCTATGCTGTTAAAGCACAGAGAGAAATAGAGAAACAGCCTTATGGGAAAACACCCCATTAAAATTAAAATAGGAAAACTTTGTTATAATCTATAGCCATGTGTGCTGTGGCTTGCTCCTGATTTCACAAGCAGAAGGTAATGGAGTTAAATGAATGACACTATGTTCTGCTTGCCTAGTGCAGAGGAGTGAGTGGATCCTCACTGCCTACAGGTCACCATTCAGACACGGGGTAGAGAAACCATGGATCAGTCTCAAAACGGCAGCTTATTCCCACATGGCTGTCTAAAATATAGGGTGCCATTTGGAATACAACCTATCATTAAACTCTCCATGTCTCAGATAAAAGGTCATGTCAACTTGACTCAATATTCCTCAGACCTCCCCCCTCAACTCAACCCCCTCCCCCCCCCTCAACTCAACCCCCTCCGCCCCACTCAACTCAACCCCCGCCTCCCCCCTCAACTCAACCCCCCTCAACTCAACCCCCTCAACTCAACCCCTCCTCCCCCTCAACTCCCTCAACCCCCTCAACTCAACCCCCTCCTCCCCCTCAACCCTCAACCCTCAACTCAACCCCTCCTCAACTCAACCCCCTCCTCCCCCCTCAACTCAACCCCTCCTCCCCTCAACTCAACCCCTCCTCCCCCCTCAACTCAACCCCCTCCTCAACTCAACCCTCCCCCTCAACTCAACCCTCCCCCTCAACTCAACCCCTCCTCCTCCCCCTCAACTCAACCCCTCCTCCTCCCCCTCAACTCAACCCCCTCCTCCCCCTCAACTCAACCCCCTCCCCCCTCAACTCAACCCTCCTCCCCCTCAACTCAACCCCCTCCTCCCCCTCAACTCAACCCCTCCTCCCCCCTCAACTCAACCCCCCTCCTCCCCCTCAACTCAACCCCCTCCTCCCCCCCGCGTTCCCTTGTTTTCTAATGAAAAGCGAGGAGCTGATTTATAGTGATCCTGTCCTGGCATTGTGTGCGTCTGTCCAGTGTGGATAAAGGTCTGTGGTGGCTTGTGGTGCTCCTGAGTGGCGCAGTGGTCTAAGGCGCTGCATCGCAGTGCTAACTGTGCCACTAGAGATCCTGGTTCGAATCCAGGCTCTGTCGCAGCCGGCCGCGACCGGGAGACTCATGGGCGGCGCACAATTGGCCCAGCGTCGTCCAGGGTAGGGGAGGGAATGGCCGGCAGGGATGTAGCTCAGTTGATAGAGCATGGCGTTTGCAACGCCAGGGTTGTGGGTTCGCTTCCCACGGGGGGCCAGTATAAAAAGATATGTATTCACTAACTGTAAGTCGCTCTGGATAAGAGCGTCTGCTAAATGACTAAAATGTATGTAAAATGCTTGTGATCTCAGTGTGGATAAAGGTCTGTGGTGGCTTGTGATCTCAGTGTGGATAAAGGTCTGTGGTGGCTTGTGATCTCAGTGTGGATAAAGGTCTGTGGTGGCTTGTGGCCTCAGTGTGGATAAAGGTCTGTGGTGGCTTGTGGCCTCAGTGTGGATAAAGGTCTGTGGTGGCTTGCAGTTTAAGTGTGATTAGAGACAGTAAAACATGGAGCAGGATTCCATCAGCATGACCTCGCTGTTTCTAGAGACTCATTTGTTGGGTAACCGTTCACGAGAAGCAGATGAGGGTGTGTGTGTGTGTGCGTGTGGGAGGGGTAAGGAGGCTTTCAACAGCCTCCTAGCAAGGTCAGCGTTCTAACAAGCCAAGGCTTTTCCCAGGGGAGGGGTGGTGAAGAGGTTCTCTGCTAGGCCAGGCTATTATATAGTACAGGGCAGGCCATTATATAGTACAGGGCAGGCCATTATATAGTACAGGCCAGGCTATTATATAGTACAGGGCAGGCCATTATATAGTACAGGCCAGGCTATTATATAGTACAGGGCAGGCTATTATATAGTACAGGGCAGGCTATTATATAGTACAGGCCAGGCTATTATATAGTACAGGCCAGGCTATTATATAGTACAGGCCAGGCTATTATATAGTACAGGGCAGGCTATTATACAGGGCAGGCTATTATATAGTACAGGGCAGGCTATTATATAGTACAGGCCAGGCTATTATATAGTACAGGCCAGGCTATTATATAGTACAGGGCAGGCTATTATATAGTACAGGGCAGGCTATTATATAGTACAGGCCAGGCTATTATATAGTACAGGCCAGGCTATTATATAGTACAGGGCAGGCTATTATATAGTACAGGCCAGGCTATTATATAGTACAGGGCAGGCTATTATATAGTACAGGGCAGGCTATTATATAGTACAGGGCAGGCTATTATATAGTACAGGGCAGGCTATTATATAGTACAGGGCAGGCTATTATATAGTACAGGGCAGGCTATTATATAGTACAGGGCAGGCTATTATATAGTACAGGGCAGGCTATTATATAGCAGGCTATTATATAGTACAGGGCAGGCTATTATATAGTACAGGCCAGGCTATTATATAGTACAGGCCAGGCTATTATATAGTACAGGCCAGGCTATTATATAGTACAGGCCAGGCTATTATATAGTACAGGCCAGGCTATTATATAGTACAGGCCAGGCTATTATATAGTACAGGCCAGGCTATTATATAGTACAGGCCAGGCTATTATATAGTACAGGGCAGGCTATTATATAGTACAGGGCAGGCTATTATATAGTACAGGGCAGGCTATTATATAGTACAGGCCAGGCTATTATATAGTACAGGGCAGGCTATTATATAGTACAGGGCAGGCTATTATATAGTACAGGGCAGGCTATTATATAGTACAGGGCAGGCTATTATATAGTACAGGGCAGGCTATAGGTACAGGGCAGGCTATTATATAGTACAGGGCAGGCTATTATATAGTACAGGGCAGGCTATTATATAGTACAGGGCCAGGCTATTATATAGTACAGGCCAGGCTATTATATAGTACAGGGCGCAGGCTATTATATAGTACAGGGCAGGCTATTATATAGTACAGGGCAGGCTATTATATAGTACAGGGCAGGCTATTATATAGTACAGGGCAGGCTATTATATAGTACAGGGCAGGCTATTATATAGTACAGGGCAGGCTATTATATAGTACAGGGCAGGCTATTATATAGTACAGGGCAGGCTATTATATAGTACAGGGCAGGCTATTATATAGTACAGGGCAGGCGTCAGCCTCACCAATGTACCGACTGGGACAAGGACAGGAAGGATTCAGTGTACTGACTACTGCTATTAGACTAGGGCCTCCTGGACAGGAAGGATATAGTGTACTCCATCTCAGACACCCTGGACTCACTCCACATATCGCCACAACAGACCCACAGATGACGCAATCTCTATTGCACTCAACACTGCCCTATCCCACCTGGACAAGAGGAACACCTATGTAAAAATACTGTAAATTGACTACAGCTCAGCGTTCAACACCATAGTGCCCTCAAAGCTCATCACTAAGCTAAGGAAACTGGGACTAAACACCTCCCTCTGCAACTGGATCCTGGACTTCCTGACGGGCCGCCCCCAGGTGGTAAGGGTAGGCAACAACACATCCGCCACGCTGATCCTCAACACGGGGGCTCCTCAGGGGTGCGTGCTTAGTCCCCTCCTGTACTCCCTGTTCACTCATGGCTGCGTGGCCAGGCACGACTCCAACACCATCATTAAGTTTGCTGACGACACAACGGTGGTAGGCCTGATCACCGACAACGACGAGAGGAGGTCAACCTCTCCCTCAACGTCAGCGAGACAAAAGGAAACTGAGGGCCGAGCAGACTGGGCTGTAGTGGAGCGGGTTCGAGAAGTTAAGTACCTTGGTGTCCACATCACTAAGGAATGAACATGGTCCTGAAGAAGGCCTCTTCCGAGTATCAAATTATAGTATCATGTAGTAGCCTAAACCTATCGATGTTACATGGAGCTGGGTGAATGGAATATGAATGACAAGTCATCCAATATGCTGCAATATAAATAATTTCATGCGCATAAAATAAAATAAATAGTCCTCCCTCATCTTAAAAAACGGCACCGTCCGCCACTGATATCTACATCAATTACCTCGTACCCCTGCTATCCCACCCCTGCACATCGACTCGGTACCAAGTTATCGTTACTCAGTGTGTATTTATTGTTATTATTTTTCTATTTCTCTCTGCATTGTTGGGAAGGACCCGTCAGGAAGCATTTCACTGTTAGTCTCCACCTGTTGTTTACCAAGCATGTGGCCATTTTTGGGGGGGAATTTGGTCAGGCTTTCCAAAATGGATTGATTTTTAAAAGGTTGATAAAGTCAACAACATGCAACATGGTCATAAAGCAGATAAAAGCAAGGTTGTACTCATTAGGGAGCACCGTAGCAAAACGTTTTGAAATCGAGAGTGAAAATGAGAGTTTTCATTTTCTTCCATTTTGTCCCTAATGAACACGACCCAGAACCTAGCGACACAGAAGGCTGGGTCGGTTCTCAGGTCAACATTTACTCAACGATTCATTTAGGATTTAAGTTGAGTAGTGAGCTGGTCTGCCACTGTTTCCTCCTGCCCTTCAAATCAATCAATATTCAATAGTCTGAGTCACCTCACATCCTGGTCTTGCACGACTAGAGATAGAGAAGTGGTGACTGGTACAGTGACTGACTCACATCCTGGTCTTGCACGACTAGAGATGGAGAAGACTCACTGTGTCATTGGTTAGTCACATCTACACAACAGCTGCTTCCATACAGAATGGGCTGAATTTCAGGGCTATCACATCCTGTCCCACACCCTGTCCAGGGCTATCACATCCTGTCCCACACCCTGTCCAGGGCTATCCCACCCTGTCCCACATCCTGTCCAGGGCTATCCCACCCTGTCCCATACCCTGTCCAGGGCTATCCCACCCTGTCCCATACCCTGTCCAGGGCTATCCCACCCCTGTCCCATACCCTGGGGCTACCCACCCTGTCCAGGGCTATCCCACCCTGTCCCATACCCTGTCCAGGGCTATCCCACCCTGTCCAGGGCTATCCCACCCTATCCCACCCTGTCCAGGGCTATCCCACCCTGTCCAGGGCTATCCCACCCTGTCACATCCTGTCACCTATAAATCCCTGGCTGCTACATGGTTATTTACCTACACATTTCTTTCTATTGGTAAGCAAGGACTACAAGTAGGGCAAGATTTGGAGAGGTCTCTAGTTAACAATAGCAATCGCTTGCTAGCACACAGCAAGACAGCTAGCCTAGCTAAAATGAGTTACACTGGCAGTGCCCGTACCTACTGATCAAATAATGAGGTTAACTAGCACATCCATGGAACAATAACCAGCAGTTGCAATCTAGTAAGCTATCCAGCTAGCGATCCTATGCAAGACTGAAGCGAGCTAGCTTGCTAGCGAGCTGCTAACGTTAGCACTCCTGAAACAAAATCAGCACTGTAAACTATATTAATTTGGTGTCCACTGCTCTCCTAATCGCTGCCAACCACTTCTGCCTTCTGCCTGGATGTTTTGGAGTCTAGAAAACGAGATGCGTTTCCCCCTTTCTTGTCGTCTCATATAGAAAGCATTATGTAGACTGACTGTCCCTGTTTGTGGTAATGGTACTCAAAATGGCGGCACTTAACTTGTTTTTTGAAGCGGTCATCTATGACGTCAGCTGCAAGGTATGCATAGCTACATCTTTATTCTACCTTTATTCTATCATGGACTCACATCACTTCAGCAGCACAAGCACTAACGTGATCATTAGCTCATGGTTTCATGGTTTTCAGCTCAAAAGCTAATAAAACTATTAGGTAACCAGATCTTCAGCTTTGAAGTCTTCATGGTTGCCAGACCCCATTCATTCATTCATTCATTCATTCCTCCATCCCATAAACCACATGCTACCTGGAGACCAAAAGAGGAGTGATCTCAGGTCACACGCACCATATAATAGGTGTGTTTCCATGGTGATGCCTGTTATGTTTGACGTTCTAAACTATTTAGTGGGCTGGGTGAATAAGAGATGTTCATACAGGGCTTTATTAAGCACCTAGTTGATATAATAAAGACATGTTGTTTTTTCCCCTTGGCAGCTGAACCTCCACAGGTGTGAACCAACTTCGCCTTGCTGGTGTGTGTGTGTGTGTGTGTGTGTGTGTGTGTGAGTGTGAGTGTGTGTTGGCATCACTCTATTCTCTCTGCTGCTGCTGGTTTGGATTACTGATCTGACACCTGAAGAACACCTGATTACACACAAGACAAAGCATGTTTCTGATGTTCGTAAAGCAACATGGATTTAACCAATTACGAAAGAGCGAAACAGAGAGACACACCTTGCTCGCCCAACACTCTTAACCGCTAGGCTACCTGCCCCCAGACAGACGGACACAAAGCAGAACAAACTGCATGTTATTAAGAAATGTTACAGGAGGGTAGTGTAGAAACCTACCAAAGAACTATTGGCCAATAACAAACCCAATCCCTCCTAGACAACTTCCTGAACAAAATGTTTCCCTGCAATAGTAACGGTGGTAACTTGGCAGTAGGAAACCTAAACAGTATATTTGACATATCAACTAACATATCAAATTTTAATTCAAGCAGAAAACTAACAATGAGAAATTGTTTGATGATATTTTGAACAAATTTGAACACAATAATTACCGTAGAATCGGCGTTAACAGCAACCTCGGGAACACCCTCTGCAGTACAATCAACAGCCGAATTGTACATTTCCTCAGTGAAAACAATGTCCTGAGCAAATGTCAAATTGGCTTCTTACCCAAATACCGTACGACAGACCACGTATTCACCCTGCACACCCTAATTGACAAACAAATTAACCAAAACAAAAGCATGCTTTGTTGGATCCAAAAAGGTGTTTGACTCAACTTGGCATGAGGGTCTGCTATACAAATTGATGGGAAGCGGAGTTATGGGGAAAACATAGAATATTATAACATCTATGTACACAATCAACAAATGTGCAATTTTAAAAAATGGACAATAAACACAGATTTATTTCCCCGGAGCCGTGGGGTGAGACAGGGATGTAGCTTGAGCCCCACCCTCTTCAATATACACTGAATATACCAAACATTAGGAACACCTTCCTAATATTGAGTAAGCCTCAGAACAGCGTCAAGTCGTCGGGTGCATGGACTCTACAAGGTGTGGAAAGCGTTCCACAGGGATGCTGGCCCATGTTGACTCCAATGCTTCCCACAGTTGGCTGGATGTCCTTTGGGAGGTGGACCATTCTTGATACACACGGGAAACAGTTGAGCGTGAAAAACCCAGCAGCGTTGCAGTTCTTGACACAAACCGGTGCACCTGGCACCTACTACCATACCCCATTCAAAAGGCACTTAAATCTTTTGTCTTGCCCATTCACCCTCTGAATGGTACACAAACACAATACAATACCTTATTTAACCTGTCTCCTCCCCTTCATCTACACTGATTGTAGTGGATTTAACAAGTGACATCAATAAGGGATCATAGCTTTCACCGGGATTCACTTGGTCAGTCTATGTCATGAAAAGAACAGGTGTCCATGATGTTTTGTACACTCAGGATATGTATGTATGTATGTATGTATGTATGTATGTATGTATGTATGTATGTATGTATGTATGCATGCATGTATGCACATACATACATACAGTGAGGGAAAAAAGTATTTGATCCCCTGCTGATTCTGTACGTTTACCCACTGACAAAGAAATTATCAGTCTATAATTTTAATGGTAGGTTTATTTGAACAGTGAGAGACAGAATAACAACAAAAAAATCCAGAAAAACGCATGTCAAAAATGTTATAAATTGATTTGCATTTTAATGAGGGAAATAAGTATTTGACCCCCTCTCAATCAGAAAGATTTCTGGCTCCCAGGTGTCTTTTATACAGGTAACGAGCTGAGATTAGGAGCACACTCTTAAAGGGAGTGCTCCTAATCTCAGCTTGTTACCTGTATAAAAGACACCTGTCCACAGAAGCAATCAATCAATCAGATTCCAAACTCTCCACCATGGCCAAGACCAAATAGCTCTCCAAGGATGTCAGGGACAAGATTGTAGACCTACACAAGGCTGGAATGGGCTACAAGACCATCGCCAAGCAGCTTGGTGAGAAGGTGACAACAGTTGGTGCGATTATTCGCAAATGGAAGAAACACAAAAGAACTGTCAATCTCCCTCAGCCTGGGGTTCCATGCAAGATCTCACCTCGTGGAGTTGCAATGATCATGAGAACGGTGAGGAATCAGCCCAGAACTACACAGGAGGATCTTGTCAATGATCTCAAGGCAGCTGGGACCATAGTCACCAAGAAAACAATTGGTAACACACTACGCCGTGAAGGACTGAAATCCTGCAGCGCCCGCAAGGTCCCCCTGCTCAAGAAAGCACATATACAGGCCCGTCTGAAGTTTGCCAATGAACATCTGAATGATTCTGAGGAGAACTGGGTAAAAGTGTTGTGGTCAGATGAGACCAAAATCGAGCTCTTTGGCATCAACTCAACGTGTTTGGAGGAGGAGGAATGCTGCCTATAACCCCAAGAACACCATCCCCACCGTCAAACATGGAGGTGGAAACATTATGCTTTGGGGGTATTTTTCTGTTAAGGGGACAGGACAACTTCACCGCATCAAAGGGACGATGGACGGGGCCATGTACCGTCAAATCTTGGGTGAGAACCTCCTTCCCTCAGCCAGGGCATTGAAAATGGGTCGTGGATGGGTATTCCAGCATGACAATGACCCAAAACACACGGCCAAGGCAACAAAGGAGTGGCTCAAGAAGAAGCACATTAAGGTCCTGGAGTGGCCTAGCCAGTCTCCAGACCTTAATCCTATAGAAAATCTGTGGAGGGAGCTGAAGGTTCGAGTTGCCAAACGTCAGCCTCGAAACCTTAATGACTTGGAGAAGATCTGCAAAGAGGAGTGGGACAAAATCCCTCCTGAGATGTGTGCAAACCTGGTGGCCAACTACAAGAAACGTCTGACCTCTGTGATTGCCAACAAGGGTTTTGCCACCAAGTACTAAATCATGTTTTGCAGAGGGGTCAAATACTTATTTCCCTCGTTAAAATGCAAATCAATTTATAACATTTTTGACATGCGTTTTTCTGGATTTTTGTTGTTGTTATTCTGTCTCTCACTGTTCAAATAAAACCTACCATTAAAATTATAGACTGATCATTTCTTTGTCAGTGGGCAAACGTACAAAATCAGCAGGGGATCAAATACTTTTTTCCCCTCACTGTGTAATGTATATATATCAATGAATTGGTGAGGGCTCTAGAACAGTCTGAAGCACCTGGCTCAGAAATCAAACTGTTTGCAGATGATCTGGTGCTTCTGTCACAGGCCTACAGCAGCACCTAGATCTTCTGTCACAGGCCTACAGCAGCACCTAGATCTTCTGTCACAGGCCTACAGCA
The DNA here is from genome assembly GCF_020615455.1 of Coregonus clupeaformis. Lineage (NCBI taxonomy): Eukaryota > Metazoa > Chordata > Actinopteri > Salmoniformes > Salmonidae > Coregonus > Coregonus clupeaformis. The sequence goes on along the minus strand of NC_059203.1, from coordinate 14,261,341 downwards.
GCACCTAGATCTTCTGTCACAGGCCTACAGCAGCACCTAGATCTTCTGTCACAGGCCTACAGCAGCACCTAGATCTTCTGTCACAGGCCTACAGCAGCACCTAGATCTTCTGTCACAGGCCTACAGCAGCACCTAGATCTTCTGTCACAGGCCTACAGCAGCACCTAGATCTTCTGTCACAGGCCTACAGCAGCACCTAGATCTTCTGTCACAGGCCTACAGCAGCACCTAGATCTTCTGTCACAGGCCTACAGCAGCACCTATATCTTCTGTCACAGGCCTACAGCAGCACCTAGATCTTCTGTCACAGGCCTACAGCAGCACCTAGATCTTCTGTCACAGGCCTACAGCAGCACCTAGATCTTCTGTCACAGGCCTACAGCAGCACCTAGATCTTCTGTCACAGGCCTACAGCAGCACCTAGATCTTCTGTCACAGGCCTACAGCAGCACCTAGATCTTCTGTCACAGGCCTACAGCAGCACCTAGATCTTCTGTCAGACCTGGGTCTTGATAGTGAATCTCAGTAAAACAGAAACAATAGTGTTCAAAAAAGTTCCAGATGCCAGGACTACAAATTCTAGATGCCCTAGAGCACACAAAGAATTACACCTACCTCGGCCTAAACATCAGCACCACAGGCAACTTCCATACGGCTGTGAACCATCAGAGACAATTAGGATCTGGCTAAAAATAATTTATAGATTAAGTTATTGCCCTCTATGGTTGTGAGGTCTGGGGTCCCCTCCCCAACCAATAAAATCACAAAATGGGACAAACACCCAATTGAGAGCCCATGCAGAATTCTGCAAAAATATCCTTTGCATACAACAATGTAAAAACCAAAATAATGCAGGACTATACCTGCTAATTATCAAAATTCAGAAAAGCGCTATTAAATTCTACAACCAACTAAAAGGAAACGATGCCCAAACATTCCACCACAAAGCCATAACCTGCAGAGAGATGAACCTAGAGAAGAGTCCCCTCAGCCAGCTGGTTCTGGGACGCTGTTCACAAACAGAAGCCCAGGACAACAATCAACCAAATGTATTTATAATGTCCTTTTTACATCAGCAGTTGTCAAAGTGCTTATAAAGAAACCCAGCCTAAAACCCCAAACAGTAAGCAATGCAGCTTTAGAAGCACAGTGGCTAGGAAAAACTCCCTAGAGAGGCAGGAACCTAGGAAGGAACCTAGAGAGGAACCAGGCTCTTCTGGCTGTGCCGGGTGGAGGTTATAACAGTACATGGCCATTAAGGCCAGATCGTTATTCAAGATGTTCAAACGTTCATAGATGACCGGCAGGGTCAAATAATTATCACAGTGGTTATAGAGGGTGCAACAGGTCAGCACCTCAGGAGTAAATGTCACTTGGCTTTTCATAGCTGAGCATTCATTCACACACACACACACACAGAGAGAGACAGAGCGAGAGAGAGGTTAGAAACAGCAGGTCCGGGACAAGGTAGCACGTCTGGTGAACAGGTCAGGGTTCCGTAGGCAGACCTGGCTCTCAAGAGAAGACAGGCTATGTGCACACTGCCCACAAAATGAGGTGGAAACTGAGCTGCACTTCCTAACCTCCTGTCAAATGTATGACCATATTAGAGGCCATACATTAGAAACCATACATATGTAAACATTGATAAACTACCATATCTGTTAGGTGAAATATTGCAGTGTACAATCACACCAGCAAGATTTGTGACCAGGTTGAGAAAAAGGCAACCAGAGCACAGATGATATTGTAAATACAACCTACAGTCGAAGTCGGAAGTTTACATAAACCTTAGCCAAATACATTTAAACTCAGTTTCACAATTCCTGACATTTAATCCTACTAAAAATTCCCTGTCTTAGGTCAGTTAGGATCACCACTTTATTTTAAGAATGTGAAATGTCAGAATAATAGTAGAGAGAATGATTTATTCCAGCTTTTATTTCTTTCATCACTTTCCCAGTGGGTCAGAAGTTTACATACACTCACGTAGTATTTGGTAGCATTGCCTTTAAATTGTTTAACTTGGGTCAAACGTTCCGGGCAGCCTTCCACAAGCTTCCCACAATAAGTTGGGTGAATCTTGGCCCATTCCTCCTGACAGAGCTGGTGTAACTGAGTCAGGTTTGTAGGCCTCCTTGCTCGCATACGCTTTTTCAGTTCTGCCCACAAATGTTCTATAGGGTTGAGGTCAGGGCTTTGTGATGGCCACTCCAATACCTTGACTTTGTTGTCCTTAAGCCATTTTGCCACAACTTTGGAAGTATGCTTGGGGTCATTGTCCATTTGGAAGACCCAAGCTTTAACTTCCTGACTGATGTCTTGAGATGTTGCTTCAATATATCCACATAATTTTCCTTCCTCATGATGCCATCTATTTTGTGAAATGCACCAGTCCCTCCTGCAGCAAAGCACCCCCACAGCATGATGCTGCCACCCCCGTGCTTCACGGTTGGGATGGTGTTCTTCGGCTTGCAAGAGCTCCCCTTTTTCCTCCAAACATAACGATGGTCATTATGGCCAAACAGTTCTATTTTTGTTTCATCAGACCAGAGGACATTTCTCCAAAAAGTATGATCTTTGTCCCCATGCGCAATTGCAAACCGTTATCTGGCTTTTTTATGGCTGTTTTGGAGCAGTGGCTTCTTCCTTGCTGAGCGGTCTTTCCGGTTATTTCGATATATTTTTCTGAGGTCTTGGCTGATTTCCTTTTCATTTTCCCATGACGTGAAGCAAAGAGGCACTGAGATTGAAGGTAGGCCTTGAAATTCATCCACAGGTACACCTCCAATTGACTCAAATTATGTCAATTAGCCTATCAGAAGCTTCTAAAGCCATGACATCATTTTCTGGAATTTTCCAAGCTGTTTAAAAGCACAGTCAACTTAGTGTATGTAAACTTCTGACCCACTGGAATTGTGATTCAGTGAATTATAAGTGAAATAATCTGTCTGTAAACAATTATTGGAAAAATGACTTGTGTCATGCACAAAGTAGATGTCCTAACCGACTTGCCAAAACTATAGTTTGTTAACAAGAAATGTGGGTAGTGGTTGAAAAACGAGTTTTAATGACTCCAATCTAAGTGGATGTAAACTTCCGACTTCAACTGTTCATCTGTTTATTTATCTTCCCCTACCATTTATAAAAGACAAACTGTACTGGATTGGCCACAGTTCCGACCCAACGTGGCTCCTGATGTTATTTTTAGTAATACATCGTTATTGATTACTACAGTGTTGGGTTTGGAGCTTCAAAAGAAAGGCATTTCACTGTACTTGTGCACGTGACATTAATAAACTTGAAACTTGACAATATTTGAACATTGTTAAAAACACTGTACACAGCTGATAACATTTGAAACATTTGCGAGTGCAATGTTTACGGTTCATTTCAATTCAATTTAGTTTGGTTTTTTTTTTTTTTCTCCTCATTTTTGTTTATTTTACTTGCTTAGGCAATGTAAACATATGTTTCCCATGGCAATAAAGTCCTTTGAAGAGAGAGAGCGAGAGAACGTGCAACATTCTCTGTTCAGTAAAGGGCAGGATGTTTCATGTCAACACATTATTTAGTGAATGTCACATATCAACTTGACAATAACAATATTTTTTTTTTTTTTTTTAAAGGTGCAATATGCAGAAATTGCTCTGACATTTCCTGGTTGCTAAAATTCTAATAGATCGCCGAATTAAAGTTTGTGACAAAACAAGCAATGCATAGTGTAGAGAATCATTGTACCATCTAAAATCGCTGTGCAATATTTTCAATAGGCAAAAATACTATTTACAGCTGTTAGAAGCTGGTGTAAAAGAAGCAAAAATAAATTAACGGGAAGCAAAGAAATAGCGCACATAGAACAGATCTAATGCTTCTTAGACTTGCTGTCAATGGAGAATGACAGATCTATAACTCACATTTCTATGTGAATGTGGTTGGGTCGCCCCAAAAAAGCTACATATCCCCGCTTTAAATGACACGAATGTAAAAAAATAATCGACCTGTGTTGTGATAACATGATCAATGTCAAGATACTTTGTTGTTCACTGAACTGTAGAAACACTGGACACTATTGACAGCCAGTCTTCTGTTTCTCCAAGCAGCAGATATCTAAAACTTACATCAGCATCCTTCTGCTTTCGAAAAACAAACCGTTCCAGCCACTGACAGTTGATCTGAACCGCAGCGTCACTTTTCAATGGATAACCTTTGGTCCTATTTCTCAGCCATTAAAAGAGAGAGAGGGGAAGGAGAGGAGGCAGGCTGTAACCAATTAAAAAGACTGGAATTGCACCTTGAAACATTACACACTATGACGTTACCTTATTTAACTAGGCTACACAGAGAGGAAGAGGCAAAGCGAGACGTTTTACTCCGTCCAAAATCTGTCCATGGAAATTAAGCCCACGAAGTGAGGAATTTTTGTATTGAGGTCAAGGATTTGTCTGGAATTTGGTCAACAAACTATTTAATTACTAAATTGTTACGTGAGGCTTATTTGATCGAATTTGAAGTTTCGTAATAGTTATGTTGTTATGAATGCACCGATATTTCGGCAACTTAATATATCGGAGTTGTGCCTGTTGTCATAGGAGATAGAGGGTTCATCATGGAAATAACCTGTTGTAGACGACATCGCCATTGAGGGCCTCCACCATTTTAAAAATAGTAATCTGGCTGGGGATTCCTTTGAGCGCAATCAGCCAACGAAGAAGAAAATTGACTACATTAAAAAACGGCTCTGTCCATGCCGTCACAGACGACACAAATAAAAAGATGATCCATCTCTATGGACTGTTATTCACACGCATATCTGCTCTCTCATTGGCTAGAATGGTCCCACCTGATCTCGCCTCCTCCCGCCTGCCTTCCATCATTGAGGCAATGTATTTCCATTGTTAGAGCAGTCACTCAAATATCATCACTATAATAGACAATCTTTGGCTACAATCGCCTATAGAGTATCACAGTATGAGTCATAATACCCATAAAACCTAGTGGTCAAACAGGGAAATGGTTCCAATCGTTTTTCCACCATTCCTTTTTCCATAGGGGATTTTAGAAACACTTAACATAAGGGATGTGTTTCATGTAGGCTTACCCTGGTGTGACGTTTTGATAACTGTAAATCTCTCTAGGACAAGGTGACTTTTATCAATGTATTCGCCTGTATTTACCCCCCCAAAATGAAATGCTAATTAGCTGCTAATGTGGCTATAATAAAGAACTACAAATACCATGATGATCGGGACGAGACTGCCGAATCGAGGCAAAGGTAAGAATCTCTGGATTAACTATCTAAATGTAGTAATGAATAAATTGGCTACATTTCTTTATAAGGACAATTCTGTGAACTGTCTTATGCAAGTTTTAAAATGGACACAATACCTGTTAGCAAGAGATGACGTGCAGGAGATTGCAGGGATTTGTAGTTTTGCATGATATCTACTTTGATGCTAATTAGCATTTTCACATCGGAGTAAATAGTGCAGACTACATTGATAATACACCTTGTCGGAGAGAGATTTACATGGTAATCAAAACATCACGCCAGGGTAAACCGATGCACAGTCACTTTAATAAATCTACCTACATGTACATATTACCTCAACTAACCTGTACCCCAGCACATTGACTCTGTACCGGTAACCCCCAGTATATAGCCTCGCTACTGTTATTTTACTGTTGCTCTTTAATTATGTTACTTTTATTTTGTGTTATATATATATATATATATATATATATATATATATATATATATATATATATATATATATATATATATATATATATATATATATATATATATATATATATATATATATATAGTATTCATTCTTAAAACTGCATTGTTGGTTAAGGGCTTGTAAGTAAGCATTTCACTGTTGTATTCGGCGCATGTGACAAATACAATTTGATTTGAACCCACGCGAAACACAGCCCTTATTTTTAAGTGTTTCCCCAATGAGAAAAATGAATGGTGGAAAAACGATTGGAACCATTTCCATGTTTGACCGCTAAATGATGGGTATTATGACACCTCCACTGTGGGGCTCTATAGTCCTCCCCAGTCCCCAAGCGAAAGGAAAACCGTTAACAGGTGAGGTGGCACTGCGTGGACTTTACTTAGCCTTACTCACAGCAAGTTACCCATCTCAAGCCTCGTTCACATTACCCATAAGCACTCCGTTACGTTGCACCGGAAGTCATGCATTTCAATGTGGACGTCCACAACGGAGTGGAATCGTAACGCCCCCTTGCGGATGAAGACTCCATTGCGAGACGGGACACGGCATACTTTGACATTATCCAAACTTTGCTACGTCTTCGGTCCAGCCAGAGTCCGAAGAAGAACTGGAAGTTCCCAAACCACAGAAGATAAAAATGTGGTTTTCGCCGATAGCTTTATGGGATAGCTAGCAACTTGTAAACAATTACCCATTTGTATAAGTGAGTACTATTTTAATAGTAATGTTAAATAATACACATTGGCTGTTAAGCCAACTATATTATATATGACTGTTGCCTCCCGTTTAAGTTTGTGATGGTAATGATGTTTGTTTTTGATTATCATTATTAGGTGGAGGTCGCTGGCTACAGATGCATCTTCAACCTAGCCTAGCTTTTAGCTAGCTGCTCTGCAGTGCAAGCTAGCTCGACTTGCTATAAAGTTATAGAACCAATTTGAGGAATAAGTATCTAAACAAAACATGTTTTATTATCATCTGAAACCATATATTTATCATGTCTTGAATGAAAAGGTCATATTTTGCAATCTCCCTAAATAAATTATATCTGACAAGATACAGGCTCTCTTCAATCTTGCGTTAACAAAGGGTCCGTTCGTAAATTCACTCTACTCCTATTTCAGAGTCCTCTCGTCTGAGTGTGCCAGAGCGCAGAATAACTGATGAATTTACGAACGCTCAACACCAGTTGAATATGGCCGGTGTCAGTAAACGTCGGCAAAAAAACGTAGTTAAATTGTTGCCAGGAGCACAGTTACCGTCATCAAAGCGCCGGATAACATGAAAACAGCCTAACCAGCTCTGCTGGGGCGAGTAAAATGGTCAGAGTGAGCTGTTCTCTCATTCGTGTCCGAAAGTAGCTAGACAACGTTAGCCAGCTTGGGTGCTTGACTGCCGTTGTGCGCTCTGAATGCTCCGGATTTACGAACGGACAATCTGACAACGCTCTGAATTTACTAACGCACAGAGCGCACTCTGAGCACACTCTGGCACTCCAGATTTAATGTACAAACACACCCCTACACTTGTCCATTCAGTAGTTGGGCAAGACTCCGTGAAGCTGACATACGGCTTAATGACATGTCACGGTGTGTATGGGGCATAAAGCCGCTTTCAAAACAACTGGGAACTCAGAAATGTCCGACTTCTGGGCACTCGGAAAAAACGAGCTCCAACTGGGAAAAATCGTTTTGAACGGTCATCCAACTCGGAATTCCGACTCCGACCTGAAGATCACAGACGTCATGATTTGACCTCGTATTTTTCCTGAGTTCCCAGTTGTCTTGAAAGCGCCGTAATTACAGGCAAGACCTAAAGGCCCTCCAGCGTTTGGTGAAGACGGCACAGTACTTCAACTGGGACCGTGCTCCCAGCCATGCAGGACATCAGACCGCTGAACACTTCAATTAGACTGGCCACCTGCTCGGATTCTCCTCACCTTAGCGCACATACTATCATGTTACACATCAGAATTGCTGCTGCCAGACTTAATATGATTGCTAAATACTGCACAATTTGACCCTTGCCCCCCAATCCCCCCCTTCCCCAAAACACGTAAATGTTGGACTATAAATTGTGTCTTCCTGTATTATGCTGAAATGTTTATTCGATTCTACGGAGCCATTCACTTAGTTCGTATTATCATATTTTATTATTTATTGTTGTAACGTTGTCGAGAAGGAAACTGCTTGTAGCATTTCGTTGGACGGTGTATACATGTGTAACCCGTACATACGACTGATAAAACTTGAAACTAGCCCATTCTACTCGGATCAACTTGATATATTTTATACACATTTCGAGACCACGGTAATACAAAGAGGTTACTAGGTTACCATTCCAAACAAAAGGTAGTTTGATTGGCACCAGGTAGAAGGGACCATGTGACATTAATTCAAACATATGGAATCTTACCTATGGAGACGAGTCGGATATTCTCCCGGTCCAAGAACTCCAGCGCCACGGACACGTTCTCGAGTTTCATCTGGCGAAAAGTAGGTCTGGGATGATACTTTCGGTACATCTTCTTCTGGCTGAGAACCTCCAGCAGGGCGATGAGCCGCAGCCCGTCGCTCAGGTCCAACTGCAGGTCGGCTATCCTCTTGTTCACACACTTTAAGTGCTCGTTGCACCAGCGCGTAAACGTGTTTTGTTGGATCTTCTTCCATGGCGCGTCGTCTGCCAAGTCTTTCTCTGTAGCCGGCATCTCGTTAGCGTTCTTTCGCTTTCTTTCTTTGACTTTCTTCGAAAGTTTGGGTTTGTAGCCTAGTGTTACGGTGTGTGCTCCTGTCGCTGGCTCCACTGCGTTTGAGTTGTTTTGTGCCCTGCAGTCCAGAGTCTTTCGCCGCGCTGTGGCCTTGCGCCTGCGCAGTGCACGTTATCCTTCTAATGACGAAAACTCCCGGTGACGACACTTTCACAGTTCCGCTCCTTCTGCCGGTCCTACCCTGTGTTATCGGTCATCTCTCTCACTCGTCTTTCACAGATATAATCAGTTATCATACTTTCTCACTGCTCAGGTGTGTAGGCCACTCCTTGTAGATCAACTACAGTTCTTTAAAACCTCTTTGTACACCTAGTCCCCTTCCTCTACTTGTTGCACTAAATTCCACAGATTCAATTTGGGTGGGATTTGAACATTGAGGTTCTGTATCCGATAAGGTGTTAATTTATCAGATTTATTACCCAATTAGTCCCACTGACGTGATATCCAAACAAATCATCCTAATGAAGTGTTACTTTTTAAAATGTTACTTTTGGACAATCATTATATGAATGTCCTCATGGATTTAAAGGGAGGTGTTGAGGTGTAACAATGATACTGACTGGACGGGATCACACCTTATTGGACAAGTCCTGACCTCCATCAACCAACCACATTCCCCCTTCCTCGGAGTGTAGATGTGTCTCTATGTCAACTCGTTTTTATTATTTTAGATTCTGTGGCGTTTCCGGCGTAGCGGATCAGTGCATGATCTCTGGTGATTCACAGTGTGGGTCGACATGCAAACACACACACACACAAACAGGGTGGGTCTACATTGCATCACAACTTCTTGCAGACACACATAGTGCCACGCCTGCAGCCTAGCTAGTGACAGCTGTTGAGTTCAGCTCTGTTTCACAACTCTAGATTTATGTTGCGATGTCACGACTGTAAGACAGATTTATGTTGATCGTTAGAGTTGAGATGAAGAAACGTTTGATTCCCCATGCTTTACCAAACCAGCTTCTGTGTGTGTGTGTGTGTGTGTAACACCCTTTCTTCCCAACAAACATTCCTGGTGTGTGTGTCTGTCCCTGTGTACTCTGTCTTTGTTCTCACAGTCCAGTGATGTTTAGTTTGGCTCCCTGAGATGTAAAGAGAACCCGCCAGAATGATGTGGTCATTATAACCCAAACCTGCTGTTCTCTGGGTCTCCTCCTCTACATGATGTGGTCATTATAACCTGCTGTTCTCTGGGTCTCCTCCTCTACATGATGTGGTCATTATAACCTGCTGTTCTCTGGGTCTCCTCCTCTACATGATGTGGTCATTATAACCCAAACCTGCTGTTCTCTGGGTCTCCTCCTCTACATGATGTGGTCATTATAACCTGCTGTTCTCTGGGTCTCCTCCTCTACATGATGTGGTCATTATAACCCAAACCTGCTGTTCTCTGGGTCTCCTCCTCTACATGATGTGGTCATTATAACCTGCTGTTCTCTGGGTCTCCTCCTCTACATGATGTGGTCATTATAACCTGCTGTTCTCTGGGTCTCCTCCTCTACATGATGTGGTCATTATAACCTGCTGTTCTCTGGGTCTCCTCCTCTACATGATGTGGTCATTATAACCTGCTGTTCTCTGGGTCTCCTCCTCTACATGATGTGGTCATTATAACCTGCTGTTCTCTGGGTCTCCTCCTCTACATGATGTGGTCATTATAACCTGCTGTTCTCTGGGTCTCCTCCTCTACATGATGTGGTCATTATAACCTGCTGTTCTCTGGGTCTCCTCCTCTACATGATGTGGTCATTATAACCTGCTGTTCTCTGGGTCTCCTCCTCTACATGATGTGGTCATTATAACCTGCTGTTCTCTGGGTCTCCTCCTCTACATGATGTGGTCATTATAACCTGCTGTTCTCTGGGTCTCCTCCTCTACATGATGTGGTCATTATAACCTGCTGTTCTCTGGGTCTCCTCCTCTACATGATGTGGTCATTATCCCAACCTGCTGTTCTCTGGGTCTCCTCCTCTACATGATGTGGTCATTATAACCTGCTGTTCTCTGGGTCTCCTCCTCTACATGATGTGGTCATTATAACCTGCTGTTCTCTGGGTCTCCTCCTCTACATGATGTGGTCATTATAACCTGCTGTTCTCTGGGTCTCCTCCTCTACATGATGTGGTCATTATAACCTGCTGTTCTCTGGGTCTCCTCCTCTACATGATGTGGTCATTATAACCTGCTGTTCTCTGGGTCTCCTCCTCTACATGATGTGGTCATTATAACCTGCTGTTCTCTGGGTCTCCTCCTCTACATGATGTGGTCATTATAACCTGCTGTTCTCTGGGTCTCCTCCTCTACATGATGTGGTCATTATAACCTGCTGTTCTCTGGGTCTCCTCCTCTACATGATGTGGTCATTATAACCTGCTGTTCTCTGGGTCTCCTCCTCTACATGATGTGGTCATTATAACCTGCTGTTCTCTGGGTCTCCTCCTCTACATGATGTGGTCATTATAACCTGCTGTTCTCTGGGTCTCCTCCTCTACATGATGTGGTCATTATAACCCAAACCTGCTGTTCTCTGGGTCTCCTCCTCTACATGATGTGGTCATTATAACCTGCTGTTCTCTGGGTCTCCTCCTCTACATGATGTGGTCATTATAACCCAAACCTGCTGTTCTCTGGGTCTCCTCCTCTACATGATGTGGTCATTATAACCTGCTGTTCTCTGGGTCTCCTCCTCTACATGATGTGGTCATTATAACCTGCTGTTCTCTGGGTCTCCTCCTCTACATGATGTGGTCATTATAACCTGCTGTTCTCTGGGTCTCCTCCTCTACATGATGTGGTCATTATAACCTGCTGTTCTCTGGGTCTCCTCCTCTACATGATGTGGTCATTATAACCTGCTGTTCTCTGGGTCTCCTCCTCTACATGATGTGGTCATTATAACCTGCTGTTCTCTGGGTCTCCTCCTCTACATGATGTGGTCATTATCAACCTGCTGTTCTCTGGGTCTCCTCCTCTACATGATGTGGTCATTATAACCTGCTGTTCTCTGGGTCTCCTCCTCTACATGATGTGGTCATTATAACCTGCTGTTCTCTGGGTCTCCTCCTCTACATGATGTGGTCATTATAACCTGCTGTTCTCTGGGTCTCCTCCTCTACATGATGTGGTCATTATAACCTGCTGTTCTCTGGGTCTCCTCCTCTACATGATGTGGTCATTATAACCTGCTGTTCTCTGGGTCTCCTCCTCTACATGATGTGGTCATTATAACCTGCTGTTCTCTGGGTCTCCTCCTCTACATGATGTGGTCATTATAACCTGCTGTTCTCTGGGTCTCCTCCTCTACATGATGTGGTCATTATAACCTGCTGTTCTCTGGGTCTCCTCCTCTACATGATGTGGTCATTATAACCCAAACCTGCTGTTCTCTGGGTCTCCTCCTCTACATGATGTGGTCATTATAACCTGCTGTTCTCTGGGTCTCCTCCTCTACATGATGTGGTCATTATAACCTGCTGTTCTCTGGGTCTCCTCCTCTACATGATGTGGTCATTATCAACCTGCTGTTCTCTGGGTCTCCTCCTCTACATGATGTGGTCATTATAACCTGCTGTTCTCTGGGTCTCCTCCTCTACATGATGTGGTCATTATAACCTGCTGTTCTCTGGGTCTCCTCCTCTACATGATGTGGTCATTATAACCTGCTGTTCTCTGGGTCTCCTCCTCTACATGATGTGGTCATTATAACCTGCTGTTCTCTGGGTCTCCTCCTCTACATGATGTGGTCATTATAACCTGCTGTTCTCTGGGTCTCCTCCTCTACATGATGTGGTCATTATAACCTGCTGTTCTCTGGGTCTCCTCCTCTACATGATGTGGTCATTATAACCTGCTGTTCTCTGGGTCTCCTCCTCTACATGATGTGGTCATTATAACCTGCTGTTCTCTGGGTCTCCTCCTCTACATGATGTGGTCATTATAACCTGCTGTTCTCTGGGTCTCCTCCTCTACATGATGTGGTCATTATAACCTGCTGTTCTCTGGGTCTCCTCCTCTACATGATGTGGTCATTATAACCTGCTGTTCTCTGGGTCTCCTCCTCTACATGATGTGGTCATTATAACCTGCTGTTCTCTGGGTCCAACCCTCTGTCAGTCTGTCTCTCTCTCCCTCCCCCTCAGTCTCTCTCTCTCTTTCCTCTCCTCCTCCCTCCCCCTCAGTCTCTCTCTCTCCCTCCCTCCCCCTCAGTCTGTCTCTCCCCCTCAGTCTGTCTCCTCCCTCCCCCTCAGTCTGTCTCTCTCTCCCTCCCCTCAGTCTCTCTCTCTCCTCCCTCCCCCTAGGCCTCCCCTCAGTGTGTCTCTCTCCCTCCCTCAGTCTGTCTCTCCCTCCCTCCCCTCAGTCTGTCTCTCCCTCCCCCCTCATCTGTCTCTCCCCCCTCAGTCTCTCTCTTCCTCAGTCTTTCTCCCCCTCAGTCTCTCCTCAGTCGTTCTCTCTCCCTCCCCCTCAGTTTCTCTCCCTCCCCCCTCAGTCTGTCTCTCCCTCCCCTCAGTCTCTCCCTCCCTCAGTCTGTCTCTCCCCTCAGCTCTCTCTCTCCCTCCCTCCCCCTCAGTCTCTCCCTCCCCCTCAGTCTGTCTCTCTCCCTCCCCCTCAGTCTCTCCCTCCCCCTCAGTCTCTCCCTCCCCCCTCAGTCTGTCTCTCTCCCTCCCCCTCAGTCTGTCTCTCCCTCCCTCCCCCTCAGTCTGTCTCTCCCCCTCCCCCTCAGTCTGTCTCTCCCCCTCAGTCTGTCTCTCTCCCCCCCTCAGTCTGTCTTCCCTCCCTCAGTCTCTCTCTCCTCCCCTCAGTCTGTCTCTCTCTCCCCCTCAGTCTGTCTCCCCCTCAGTCTCTCTCTCCCCTCCGTCTCTCCCTCCCTCAGTCTCTCTCTCTCTCCCTCCCCTCAGTCTCTCTCTCTCTCCCTCCCCCTCAGTCTCTCTCTCTCCCTCCCCTCAGTCTCTCTCTCTCTCCCTCCCCCTCAGTCTCTCTCTCTCTCCCTCCCCCTCAGTCTCTCTCTCTCTCCCTCCCCCTCAGTCTCTCTCTCTCCCTCCCCCTCAGTCTCTCTCTCTCTCCCTCCCCCTCAGTCTCTCTCTCCCTCCCCCTCAGTCTCTCTCTCCCTCCCCCTCAGTCTCTCTTTTTTCCTTTCTATCTCTCTCTCCCTATCTCAATGAACATGGCCATTAGTGCCCACATCAAAGACTATTCAGTGCATGACGCCTCTCTCTGTTCTGTGTCCCTCCAGGAGATCAGTCCCTCTCTCTCGTTGTCCGTCTGTCTGTCTAGACTCATCCTTCCCTGACTCACCAACCACAGGGTAACAACGTCACTGTCTGTCTCACCTCAGGGCCCTGATGACAGCTGCCTGTCCTCCTACACACTGAACACACCGTCAGCTCATCCACCTGCTTGTCTGGGTCACTGGGCTTCTCTTCCAGCTGTGTTCTATAGCCCTGAGAGAGCAGCTTGAGCCATTCATTAAAAAGTCATGTCTGCGTCAGAAATGGCACCCTATTGCACGTAGGGCTCTGGTCAGACCTAGTAAGGACTATATATCAAGACTATATAAGGAACAGGGTGCAATTTCAGATGCACACTACTGCATCACCGTAGTTCTACCAGCTGTGTAGTGTAACTGAGAGCTGGCTGAGGGAATCAGGATCAACACTACTGCATCACCGTAGTTCTACCAGCTGTGTAGTGTAACTGAGAGCTGGCGGAGGGAATCAGGATCAACACTACTGCATCACCGTAGTTCTACCAGCTGTGTAGTGTAACTGAGAGCTGGCTGAGGGAATCAGGATCAACACTACTGCATCACCGTAGTTCTACCAGCTGTGTAGTGTAACTGAGAGCTGGCTGAGGGAATCAGGATCAACACTACTGCATCACCGTAGTTCTACCAGCTGTGTAGTGTAACCGAGAGCTGGCGGAGGGAATCAGGATCAACACTACTGCATCACCGTAGTTCTACCAGCTGTGTAGTGTAACTGAGAGCTGGCTGAGGGAATCAGGATCAACACTACTGCATCACCGTAGTTCTTACCAGCTGTGTAGTGTAACTGAGAGCTGGCTGAGGGAATCAGGATCAACACTACTGCATCACCGTAGTTCTACCAGCTGTGTAGTGTAACTGAGAGCTGGCTGAGGGAATCAGGATCAACACTACTGCATCACCGTAGTTCTACCAGCTGTGTAGTGTAACTGAGAGCTGGCGGAGGGAATCAGGATCAACACTACTGCATCACCGTAGTTCTACCAGCTGTGTAGTGTAACTGAGAGCTGGCTGAGGGAATCGGGATCAACACTACTGCATCACCGTAGTTCTACCAGCTGTGTAGTGTAACTGAGAGCTGGCTGAGGGAATCAGGATCAACACTACTGCATCACCGTAGTTCTACCAGCTGTGTAGTGTAACTGAGAGCTGGCTGAGGGAATCAGGATCAACACTACTGCATCACCGTAGTTCTACCAGCTGTGTAGTGTAACTGAGAGCTGGCTGAGGGAATCAGGATCAACACTACTGCATCACCGTAGTTCTACCAGCTGTGTAGTGTAACTGAGAGCTGGCTGAGGGAATCAGGATCAACACTACTGCATCACCGTAGTTCTACCAGCTGTGTAGTGTAACCGAGAGCTGGCTGAGGGAATCAGGATCAACACTACTGCATCACCGTAGTTCTACCAGCTGTGTAGTGTAACCGAGAGCTGGCTGAGGGAATCAGGATCAACACTACTGCATCACCGTAGTTCTACCAGCTGTGTAGTGTAACCGAGAGCTGGCTGAGGGAATCAGGATCAACACTACTGCATCACCGTAGTTCTACCAGCTGTGTAGTGTAACTGAGAGCTGGCTGAGGGAATCAGGATCAACACTACTGCATCACCGTAGTTCTACCAGCTGTGTAGTGTAACCGAGAGCTGGCTGAGGGAATCAGGATCAACACTACTGCATCACCGTAGTTCTACCAGCTGTGTAGTGTAACGGAGAGCTGGCTGAGGGAATCAGGATCAACACTACTGCATCACCGTAGTTCTACCAGCTGTGTAGTGTAACCGAGAGCTGGCTGAGGGAATCAGGATCAACACTACTGCATCACCGTAGTTCTACCAGCTGTGTAGTGTAACTGAGAGCTGGCTGAGGGAATCAGGATCAACACTACTGCATCACCGTAGTTCTACCAGCTGTGTAGTGTAACTGAGAGCTGGCGGAGGGAATCAGGATCAACACTACTGCATCACCGTAGTTCTACCAGCTGTGTAGTGTAACTGAGAGCTGGCTGGGGGAATCAGGATCAACACTACTGCATCACCGTAGTTCTACCAGCTGTGTAGTGTAACCGAGAGCTGGCTGAGGGAATCAGGATCAACACTACTGCATCACCGTAGTTCTACCAGCTGTGTAGTGTAACTGAGAGCTGGCGGAGGGAATCAGGATCAACACTACTGCATCACCGTAGTTCTACCAGCTGTGTAGTGTAACCGAGAGCTGGCGGAGGGAATCAGGATCAACACTACTGCATCACCGTAGTTCTACCAGCTGTGTAGTGTAACCGAGAGCTGGCTGAGGGAATCAGGATCAACACTACTGCATCACCGTAGTTCTACCAGCTGTGTAGTGTAACCGAGAGCTGGCTGAGGGAATCAGGATCAACACTACTGCATCACCGTAGTTCTACCAGCTGTGTAGTGTAACTGAGAGCTGGCTGAGGGAATCAGGATCAACACTACTGCATCACCGTAGTTCTACCAGCTGTGTAGTGTAACTGAGAGCTGGCTGAGGGAATCAGGATCAACACTACTGCATCACCGTAGTTCTACCAGCTGTAGTGTAACTGAGAGCTGGCTGAGGGAATCAGGATCAACACTACTGCATCACCGTAGTTCTACCAGCTGTGTAGTGTAACTGAGAGCTGGCTGAGGGAATCAGGATCAACACTACTGCATCACCGTAGTTCTACCAGCTGTGTAGTGTAACTGAGAGCTGGCTGAGGGAATCAGGATCAACACTACTGCATCACCGTAGTTCTACCAGCTGTGTAGTGTAACTGAGAGCTGGCTGAGGGAATCAGGATCAACACTACTGCATCACCGTAGTTCTACCAGCTGTGTAGTGTAACTGAGAGCTGGCTGAGGGAATCAGGATCAACACTACTGCATCACCGTAGTTCTACCAGCTGTGTAGTGTAACTGAGAGCTGGCTGAGGGAATCAGGATCAACACTACTGCATCACCGTAGTTCTACCAGCTGTGTAGTGTAACCGAGAGCTGGCTGAGGGAATCAGGATCAACACTACTGCATCACCGTAGTTCTACCAGCTGTGTAGTGTAACTGAGAGCTGGCTGAGGGAATCAGGATCAACACTACTGCATCACCGTAGTTCTACCAGCTGTGTAGTGTAACTGAGAGCTGGCTGAGGGAATCAGGATCAACACTACTGCATCACCGTAGTTCTACCAGCTGTGTAGTGTAACTGAGAGCTGGCTGAGGGAATCAGGATCAACACTACTGCATCACCGTAGTTCTACCAGCTGTGTAGTGTAACTGAGAGCTGGCTGAGGGAATCAGGATCAACACTACTGCATCACCGTAGTTCTACCAGCTGTGTAGTGTAACTGAGAGCTGGCTGAGGGAATCAGGATCAACACTACTGCATCACCGTAGTTCTACCAGCTGTGTAGTGTAACTGAGAGCTGGCTGAGGGAATCAGGATCAACACTACTGCATCACCGTAGTTCTACCAGCTGTGTAGTGTAACTGAGAGCTGGCTGAGGGAATCAGGATCAACACTACTGCATCACCGTAGTTCTACCAGCTGTGTAGTGTAACTGAGAGCTGGCTGAGGGAATCAGGATCAACACTACTGCATCACCGTAGTTCTACCAGCTGTGTAGTGTAACTGAGAGCTGGCTGAGGGAATCAGGATCAACACTACTGCATCACCGTAGTTCTACCAGCTGTGTAGTGTAACTGAGAGCTGGCTGAGGGAATCAGGATCAACACTACTGCATCACCGTAGTTCTACCAGCTGTGTAGTGTAACTGAGAGCTGGCTGAGGGAATCAGGATCAACACTACTGCATCACAGTAGTTCTACCAGCTGTGTAGTGTAACTGAGAGCTGGCTGAGGGAATCAGGATCAACACTACTGCATCACCGTAGTTCTACCAGCTGTGTAGTGTAACTGAGAGCTGGCTGAGGGAATCAGGATCAACACTACTGCATCACCGTAGTTCTACCAGCTGTGTAGTGTAACTGAGAGCTGGCTGAGGGAATCAGGATCAACACTACTGCATCACCGTAGTTCTACCAGCTGTGTAGTGTAACTGAGAGCTGGCTGAGGGAATCCAGGATCAACACTACTGCATCACCGTAGTTCTACCAGCTGTGTAGTGTAACTGAGAGCTGGCTGAGGGAATCAGGATCAACACTACTGCATCACCGTAGTTCTACCAGCTGTGTAGTGTAACTGAGAGCTGGCTGAGGGAATCAGGATCAACACTACTGCATCACCGTAGTTCTACCAGCTGTGTAGTGTAACTGAGAGCTGGCTGAGGGAATCAGGATCAACACTACTGCATCACCGTAGTTCTACCAGCTGTGTAGTGTAACTGAGAGCTGGCTGAGGGAATCAGGATCATTGTGTGCCACAGCAGCTCCAGTTGGTGATTGGTTAGCATTTTCACTAGACGCGTGATTGGTTAGCATTTTCACTAGACGCGTGATTGGTTAGCATTTTCACTAGACGCGTACACATATTTAGAAGAAGTTATTGCAGGTGCAGCGAAATGCTTGTGTTCCCAGCTCCAACAGTGCAGTAATATCTGACAATACACAATAATACACACAACAATACACACAAATCCCAAAAAATTAAAAGAAAGAAATCAAGAAATATAAGAAAGAGCAATGTCAGAGTCCAGAAAATATAAATATATAAATAAATATATAAATAAATAAATATATAAATAAATAAATATATATACTGTGAGCTCCAACAGTCATGGGACAGCGACTATTTTGTTGTTCACTTGTGTATTAAAGTAGTAAAAAGTGTAGTATTTGGTCCCATATTCATAGCAGGCAATGACTACATCAAGCCTGTGAATCTACAAATGTATTGGATGCATTTGCTGTTTGTTTTGGTTGTGTTTCAGATTATTTTGTGCCCATTGAAATGAATGGTAAATAATATATTGTCATTTTGGAGTCACTTTTATTTTAAATAGGAATATAATATATTTCATGGTTACAGATAATCCTGAATGAAGCCGTGAATAATGATGAGTGAGAAAGTTAAACACAAATATCATACTCCACCAAAAATGCTAACTTCCCCTGTTATTGTAATGGTGAGAGGTTAGCATGTCTTGGGGGTATGATATAAAATGCTAACCTCCCCTGTTATTGTAATGGTGAGAGGTTAGCATGTCTTGGGGGTATGATATAAAATGCTAACCTCCCCTGTTATTGTAATGGTGAGAGGTTAGCATGTCTTGGGGATATGATATAAAATGCTAACTTCCCCTGTTATTGTAATGGTGAGAGGTTAGCATGTCTTGGGGGTATGATATAAAATGCTAACTTCCCCTGTTATTGTAATGGTGAGAGGTTAGCATGTCTTGGGGGTATGATATAAAATGCTAACCTCCCCTGTTATTGTAATGGCGAGAGGTTAGCATCTCTTGGGGGTATGATATAAAATGCTAACTTCCCCTGTTATTGTAATGGCGAGAGGTTAGCATGTCTTGGGGGTATGATATAAAATGCTAACTTCCCCTGTTATTGTAATGGCGAGAGGTTAGCATGTCTTGGGGGTATGATATAAAATGCTAACCTCCCCTGTTATTGTAATGGCGAGAGGTTAGCATCTCTTGGGGGTATGATATAAAATGCTAACTTCCCCTGTTATTGTAATGGCGAGAGGTTAGCATGTCTTGGGGGTATGATATAACATGCTAACCTCCCCTGTTATTGTAATGGCGAGAGGTTAGCATGTCTTGGGGGTATGATATAAAATGCTAACTTCCCCTGTTATTGTAATGGCGAGAGGTTAGTATGTCTTGGGGGTATGATATAAAATGCTAACTTCCCCTATTATTGTAATAGCGAGAGGTTAGCATGTCTTGGGGGTATGATATAAAATGCTAACTTCCCCTGTTATTGTAATGGTGAGAGGTTAGCATGTCTATAGACATTATGGACAGTATGTAAATAAAAAAGGTGTGTAAAGCAGTAGTTATATAGGATGAGCCTTGACTAGAATATACTATATACATATGAAGTGGGTAAAACAGTATGTAAACATTATTAAAGTGACCAGTGTTCAAAGACCATGCACATAGCGCAGCAGTCACACTTGGTCCCTTTCACACAATTTTTGTGAACTCAGTGCGGTTTCGCTTAATAGTTTTGTGTGCAGTATGAACACTCCAAAAGGAACTCAGACCCCTCGAAAGAGCCCCAGAAGTGAACCGAACTGAGACCATCTCAAGAGGTGGTCTGAGTTCGGTTCGCTTGAATTCCGCGATCCGGTTCCCTTTTTAGGTCAATGTGAACACGAAGCTCCCCAGGTTCGCTTGTCATTATTCCCACCCCTCATACTAGAACACTGCAACACCGTTTCCCCCTGCAATAACGTGTCACATTGGTGCCATAAAAGAAGATGATGATGTGAAGTTCACAGAAAGAAAAAAAGGTGTGCCGTTTTTTGTATATTGATTAGCGATTGTCAAGGATGCACATCAATTCCAAAATATGTGTTGAGTTTTTAGTTCAGATTATTTGTTTGCAATATGTGATCTAGAAGAGAGCTTCATAAGCTGTTTTATTCGATTGTGGGGTTTGAATAGAGTACAAAATCTACTCGAGCTCTTAAAGGGCCAGTAGCCTACAGTTCAACGACAGCATTATTTAATCTGACGTTGTTCTTCTCCTATTTATTCTGTTACCAGTAATATTTACATGTTAATAGTATCTTCTGATTACAATTATTAGGTCTCATCTTTTAACTAAACTATTAGCTTCCCAAATGTAAGTAGGTATATCGGTCTGTCCGATAACACCTTCTGACGGGATGGCTTGTCCTGCACTTTTGTAAAAAAGTGTGCATTGAGTGACTGTTGGAAAAATATCTTGGTTCCTTTCTTAACATAGCAATGTGAATGCAAAGAAGACACGGACTACAACATGGGTGAATTGAACTGGCAAAAGAGTTGAGTTCTCATTCAAAGTCAATGGCAGTGGGAATACCAAGAGAACCGAGTTATTTTGATTATTTTCCCCACAGACTTTAAAGAGGACTGAGATCGGTTCTTTTAAAAGAGGACTATATGTGAAAACACCCTAAGGTGCAGGGTAGAGTACCATTGAGTACCAAATAGCCATTGATTGTTGAAGAGTATAGCTTATAAATGCCTCTGTGAATATTAGAGGTGTTAGATTAATGGACCCTCTCAGCCTTATACCAAAATAAGAGGTGTGGCGGTTGCTTTGTTGTTTTTTTAAACCCCAGACTGTAGCTTTAAGGTAGGTGTGTCTGGAATTCTGGACTGGAGGCCGCAGGGCATTGATATCGCTACAGGGCGGTAACGGTGAACTTCCTGTGGGATCCACTCAGTGGTCAGGAACAGACAGCTCATCAGCAAAGTGACAGTGTGCGGGGTTTGCACTTTC
This sequence comes from Coregonus clupeaformis, assembly GCF_020615455.1. NCBI lineage: Eukaryota > Metazoa > Chordata > Actinopteri > Salmoniformes > Salmonidae > Coregonus > Coregonus clupeaformis. Next base: position 14,240,164 of record NC_059203.1, on the reverse strand, counting down.
GGGGCTTTTCTATTGGTTCCATTGTGCCAGGCAAGCTCAATCAAGCATCGCTGAAGTATTTGAAATGATTTCCCTCTGCCTGAGGGAATGAAGGTGATTGAGGTCATGGTGATGTTTGCGACAGCAGCATTTTAAAATGTGTGTCTGTATGCCTAAGGTCGTTGATATCGCTACAGGGAGGATGCGGAGGGCGGTGACGGTGTACTTCCTGTCTTCTACCCTGTCAGGGACAGACAGCTCATCTTAACATCACCTCATTACTGACTAAACCTGTCAGCCTCTCATATTGTTCATTAAAGGGAGCCACATTGTTTCTTACATGGCTCTGTGGGCCTTCCTTAAAATGTCATGGCTCTGTGGGCCTTCCTTAAAATGTAATGGCTCTGTGGGCCTTCCTTAAAATGTAATGGCTCTGTGGGCCTTCCTTAAAATGTAATGGCTCTGTGGGCCTTCCTTAAAATGTAATGGCTCTGTGGGCCTTCCTTAAAATGTAATGGCTCTGTGGGCCTTCCTTAAAATGTAAGGGCTCTGTGGGCCTTCCTTAAAATGTAAGGGCTCTGTGGGCCTTCCTTAAAATGTAATGGCTCTGTGGGCCTTCCTTAAAATGTAATGGCTCTGTCGGTCATATCATTTTAATTCCAATAGTGGCATGTTCGTGGGAAACTGCTTTTATCCTACTTTTGTGATCATAATTTGCCTCATTTTGGAATACAAGACATGACTGTCCCCAAAAACTACTTCTGTAATGAGCCACACTATCAACCAGCAGCAGTGTTTCCTCAGAGGGAAGCCGGCTAGGCCTGGGATCACGGTCCTGGGGTGGACAACACTACAGACAGACCCCTCTCGACAACACTACAGACAGACCCCTCTCGACAACACTACAGACAGACCGCTCTCGACAACACTACAGACAGACCCCTCTCGACAACACTACAGACAGACCCCTCTCGACAACACTACAGACAGACCCCTCTAGACAACACTACAGACAGACCCCTCTCGACAACACTACAGACAGACCCCTCTCGACAACACTACAGACAGACCCCTCTCGACAACACTACAGACAGACCCCTCTCGACAACACTACAGACAGACCCCTCTCGACAACACTACAGACAGACCCCTCTCGACAACACTACAGACAGACCCCTCTCGACAACACTACAGACAGACCCCTCTTGACAACACTACGGTATAAAAGGCCGTTAGATTTGAATTTAGAATCCTCTAAATTTAATTAGATCTACAAGGGCATTTTATTGAACTGCCAGTACTTTCATTTAGAGATTCCGGTAAACTCTGTTTCATTTCATGTGTCCTACCAATTATTACTAAATTATTCACCATGACAACACATCGTTAGTATAAAAACGTAACTTATTTCTCAGTTCGGTTGGCTTTCGTGGATATCAGACCGTTTATCATGTGCAGGGATAGTTGTGCGTTTTTTTACCTAATGTAAGTCAGAACAAATAGTTATTTCACTTTTATAATATTCCTGTTGCTATTGTTATATGTAAATACAAGACATGTTTATGTAGAGGGGTAACTATCTTCACCAGTTCTCTTACCATTTTATGTGATTCGCCTACCAGTTGGTGTAACTGTAATGTTAATTCTCCTGAGAGGAATTATGGTATGTTATTTTTTTCTTATTGTATAGAGATTGTTGATATTACTGTTTAATGTAATATTGTTTATTGGATTTACATTTCTTTATCTTGTTTCCCTCTGTACACAGTCCACATGTATACTCTGGTTCATCATTAATCTCTTAGACTGGGCTTCAGCATCTGTCATCACTCTTTGACCAAAGTGCAGTCCAGTATCCGTTTACTCCAAGTGGCCTATCCACACATTAGAGAGCACCAGACTCCATTTTAACTACAGACAAACCTCTCTAGACAACACTAAACAGACCCCTCTCGACAACACTACAGACAGACCCCTCTAGACAACACTACAGACAGACCCCTCTCGACAACACTACAGACAGACCCCTCTCGACAACACTACAGACAGACCCCCTCTCGACAACACTACAGACAGACCCCTCTAGACAACACTACAGACAGACCCCTCTCGACAACACTACAGACAGACCCCTCTCGACAACACTACAGACAGACCCCTCTCGACAACACTACAGACAGACCCCTCTCGACAACACTACAGACAGACCCCTCTCGACAACACTACAGACAGACCCCTCTCGACAACACTACAGACAGACCCCTCTAGACAACACTACAGACAGACCCCTCTCGACAACACTACAGACAGACCCCTCTCGACAACACTACAGACAGACCCCTCTCGACAACACTACAGACAGACCCCTCTCGACAACACTACAGACAGACCCCTCTCGACAACACTACAGACAGACCCCTTTGGTTCTATAGAGATTACAGTGAATGACGCCAACTGTAGCCTAACGTCTAAGAATAGCATTCATCCAGAACAATACTGGTAGTTTGGACATTAGTTGTCAGAGGCCATCTTGTGTTCATGGCCAAAAAACACACAGAAGGTTGCTATTGTGTGCTGGCTGGCCTGATCCATGTTGTTGTATAGCACACTGTATTACTTATACAACTAATATAAGGACAGGACATGAGACGGGAGTAGAAATTAACGTGGGCATTGTTTTAATGCGTTTCACAGGAAGAACATTCCAAGCATTTCAACGTAGGTAAGCAAGAGGGGGGAGTTACAGGTGCCCTAAAGGGACAAAACTAGAATACACAACACGTGAGTTTATATGTCATGTCTATTCGTTAACAACGAATAAATCATACCTGTAACCCCCCCCCCCTCCCTCCTTACAGGTGCCCTAAAGGGACAAAACTAGAATACACATATCAATACACAACACGTGAGTTTATATGTCATGTCTATTCGTTGTTATTCACACTTACCTGTAGTCAGAGGGCAGGTAAAAAAGCCATGTTATAAAGCTGGATGGATCACTAGTCATCAACGAGCCACGTTATAAAGCTGGATGGATCACTAGTCAGCAACGAGCCACGTTATATAAAGCTGGATGGATCACTAGTCAGCAACGAGCCACGTTATAAAGCTGGATGGATCACTAGTCAGCAACGAGCCACGTTATAAAGCTGGATGGATCACTAGTCAGCAACGAGCCACGTTATAAAGCTGGATGGATCACTAGTCAGCAACGAGCCACGTTATAAAGCTTGATGGATCACTAGTCAGCAACGAGCCACGTTATAAAGCTGGATGGATCACTAGTCAGCAACGAGCCACGTTATAAAGCTGGATGGATCACTAGTCAGCAACGAGCCACGTTATAAAGCTGGATGGCTCACTAGTCAGCAACGAGCCACGTTATAAAGCTGGATGGCTCACTAGTCAGCAACGAGCCACGTTATAAAGCTGGATGGATCACTAGCCATCAACGAGCCATGTTATATAAAGCTGGATGGATCACTAGTCAGCAACGAGCCACGTTATATAAAGCTGGATGGATCACTAGTCAGCAACGAGCCACGTTATAAAGCTGGATGGATCACTAGTCAGCAACGAGCCACGTTATAAAGCTGGATGGATCACTAGTCAGCAACGAGCCAGCGTTATATAAAGCTGGATGGATCACTAGTCAGCAACGAGCCAGTGTTATAAAGCTGGATGGATCACTAGTCAGCAACGAGCCACGTTATATAAAGCTGGATGGATCACTAGTCAGCAACGAGCCACGTTATATAAAGCTGGATGGATCACTAGTCAGCAACGAGCCACGTTATAAAGCTGGATGGATCACTAGTCAGCAACGAGCCACGTTATATAAAGCTGGATGGATCACTAGTCAGCAACGAGCCACGTTATAAAGCTGGATGGATCACTAGTCAGCAACGAGCCACGTTATAAAGCTGGATGGATCACTAGTCAGCAACGAGCCACGTTATAAAGCTGGATGGATCACTAGTCAGCAACGAGCCACGTTATATAAAGCTGGATGGATCACTAGTCAGCAACGAGCCACGTTATAAAGCTGGATGGATCACTAGTCAGCAACGAGCCACGTTATAAAGCTGGATGGATCACTAGTCAGCAACGAGCTACGTTATAAAGCTGGATGGATCACTAGTCAGCAACGAGCCACGTTATAAAGCTGGATGGATCACTAGCCATCAACGAGCCACGTTATATAAAGCTGGATGGATCACTAGTCAGCAACGAGCCACGTTATAAAGCTGGATGGATCACTAGTCAGCAACGAGCCACGTTATATAAAGCTGGATGGATCACTAGTCAGCAACGAGCCACGTTATATAAAGCTGGATGGATCACTAGTCAGCAACGAGCCATGTTATAAAGCTGGATGGATCACTAGTCAGCAACGAGCCACGTTATAAAGCTGGATGGATCACTAGTCAGCAACGAGCCACGTTATAAAGCTGGATGGATCACTAGTCAGCAACGAGCCACGTTATAAAGCTGGATGGATCACTAGTCAGCAACGAGCCACGTTATAAAGCTGGATGGATCACTAGTCAGCAACGAGCCACGTTATAAAGCTGGATGGATCACTAGTCAGCAACGAACTGGATTCATGCTGTAAACATACAGAAGATTAGGTAACACTATTTTAATATTCCATAATACCATTTATTAAATAATTACTCCCACATCTATAAACCATTTACTAATCATTAAAGCGTTTTTGCAGTTCCTAATCTACAGTGAGCTCTATTTAACATTGACATAACCCTAAATGGTTCATTACAGAACATTAAAATAAAGGGTAAAGTAAAGTGAAGACTATAACATATTATGTCTATAGAGCGACGACAGACAGACATGCAGGAAAGTAACGTTGTTTTATTAAAATCATGCACATCACGTTAGTGCAAATACTTATTTGATGTACTCCGTATAACTCTCCATTTCTTTACAAAATAGAATTTTAAACAATGATTTATTCAATCTGTACAATATTTTCAACTATAACTATGTACAGAGAACATGGTATGTGCACTGGCTTGGTATCATGAGAGAGACTGACTGGGCAGATTCTTTAATCATTATTTTCAGGAGGAAATCAAAACCGTTGGAATATTAAATATGACAAACGATTTTCTTTTAAGAAAATGTTTGAATAAATTATACAAATAATTTAGTATGATACGATTCAGTAAGGAACAGCGAACAATTGTATAAAATATCCAGATACGCTGACCCTCCCTGTGCTGGTTGTATTGACTACAGTACTTTACCAAACTATCCTGAGTCTATTCTCTTCAAGTAGTCTAATAAAACTGGTGATAAAATTATTTGATGCAACAATGTGAATTATTTTCCAATGACCAAAATTATTGGATTCCTGTGTTGGTCAGGCAGTAGGTGAATTAGGCTGAATAAAAACACGCTTTCTGAGACTTTAATCAGTTTGATCATGAAATATCTAAATATATGAAAACTAGATGTTAATTAGTGATAGAAAAAACTAAACCGCAAAATGTATTTTATGAGAAGAAAATGGCGATACCGTAAATGTGGGGGTAAATTCTTTTTAATGTACCAATTGTTTATTTTTTTTAGCCAAAGTCACGACTGAAATAAACCCAAATCAAAAACCAACAATGACTGATTAAATTGAAAGTGATTGAAACCCCCCCCACATACATAATGATAATGAATGATGGCATATTGAACTGAAACATGGAGACTAGGGTGCAGACCAAATCCCTATATACTGCACTAAAAAGGGGATAGGGTGCCATTGGGGAAAGACTAGGGCTGAGGGGAAGTGTATTATTGATAAGCCCACACAGACTCACCAACACATTCTGTTGAATATCAACTCCAGCAGGGTTGGATGTGACCAATATCAACTTTTATTTTGTGTAGATAATGTATATTTACACACACACGTACATACATTCATACAGTGACCTGCAAAAGTATTGGGACAGTGACCATTTGTTTTGATGTTTTGGCTCTGTACTCCAGCACTTTGGATTTGAAATGATACAATGACTGAGGTTAAAGTTAATTTGTAAGTCGCTCTGGATAAGAGCGTCTGCTAAATGACGTAAATGTGAAGTGCAGACAGTCAGCTTTAATTTGTGTGTAAGTTCATCCAGCACTTTTTGTACATAATCCTCCCATTTTAGGGGACCAAAAGTATTGGGACAAATTCACTTATATGTGTATTAAAGTAGTCAAAAGTGTAGTATTTGGTCCCATATTCTGACTCTACGCACTTGTTGGATGCATTTGCTGTTTGTTGAGAGGTTAGCATGTCTTGGGGGGTATATTTGGGAGTCTTATTCAGGATTATCCGTAATCACGGTAGCGTCCACATTAATGTTAAAGCGTTTAGAAACATATTCTATTCTTATTTACAATAAAAGTGACTCCAAAATGACACTATACATTATTTACCATTCATTTCTATTGGGCACAAAATAATTTGAAACAACCAAAAGACACAACAACATGCAGCCAAGGAGTGTGTAGAGTCACAAGCTTAATGCAATCCGTACGTGCTGTGAATATGGAACCAAATACTAAACTTTGTACTACTTTTATACACCTAAGTGAATTTGTCCCAATACTTTTGGTCCCCTAAAATGGGGGGGGACTATGTACAAAAAGTGCTGTAATTTCTAAACGGTTCACCCGATATGGATGAAAATACCCTCAAATTAAAGCTGACGGTCCGCACTTTAACCTCAGTCACTGTATCGTTTCAAAAGTGCTGGAGTACAGAGCCAAAACAGCAACATGTGTCCCAATACTCTTGGGTGACTTGAGAAGGCCTGCATTCTAGCGATAGTAGCAGGAGGTGTCAAAACATCACATTTGGAAAGCGTGAAAAGGGAATTGCTGTTGCGTCCTTCAGATGACGAGAGGCCTTGTTGTGATGTAGCACACAGTTACTGAGTGATGTCACTGTGTGATGTAGAATTCGGTGTGAATAAGAATAAACACTGTTCTAGTTCAAGGTGTACCGCTGGCTGGCTGTTGGACTGACATTTTAACCTCATTCCTTCCTGGTCTCTTGTATAGTCCAGTCCTGTGCTTTGTGGTGGCGTCACAGGACAGGGGCGTTGAAGCGTTGACAATAACGTGTATTGACACAGTGAAATACGATGAATAGCTTGTTTGCCCTCGGAGTGACAGTGTTTATTTACAGCTACAGCAAAGGCAGTGTCCCTGTTTAATCCTGGTATAACCAGACTGAATCAGTGAGCTCAAATGGTGATCGCAGCATTTCGTCTGCTTTAACCAGACTAGGCATCACAACCTTTCCTTCCTTCGCCATGTTGGTCGTCTTCCTCTCAGAACCTCCTGGTTCACATGGCGCCTCATAACAAATCAGATCCAGTCTCTCTACACAACACTCTCGGGTTAACCTCTGAACATCACTGTGCTTAGTGGTAGGATCACAATAATGCCAAACCAACCAGTCCGACACGTTCATAGCTTTCTGCTACAGATTCAGTCTGGAGGTGAGACAGACAGACGGGTAACTCCATGTCACAGACAGGTAAGGCAGCAGAATCATCCTTAGGTGAGTTTGTAGTAGCTACAGAGGGCTTTCTGGCTGGCTGGGAATAGAACCATTAACATACTGGTATGGGACTAGAACCCAGAGCGTACAGAGAACTCTGTCTGGGGACTAGAACCCAAAACATACTGTGCACTTGGGGCTGGGGACTAGAACCCATAAAGTACAGAGGGCCTAGAACCATAGACACATGGGCGGGGTCTGGGCCTAGAACCATAGACACATGGGCGGGGTATGGGCCTAGAACCAGACACATGGCCGGGGTCTGGGCCTAGAACCAGACACATGGGCAGGGTCTGGGCCTAGAACCATAGACACATGGGCAGGGTCTGGGCCTAGAACCATAGACACATGGGCAGGGTCTGGGCCTAGAACCATAGACACATGGGCAGGGTCTGGGCCTAGAACCATAGACACATGGGCAGGGTCTGGGCCTAGAACCATAGACACATGGGCAGGGTCTGGGCCTAGAACCATAGACACATGGGCAGGGTCTGGGCCTAGAACCATAGACACATGGGCAGGGTCTGGGCCTAGAACCATAGACACATGGGCAGGGTCTGGGCCTAGAACCATAGACACATGGGCAGGGTCTGGGCCTAGAACCATAGACACATGGGCAGGGTCTGGGCCTAGAACCATAGACACATGGGCAGGGTCTGGGCCTAGAACCATAGACACATGGGCAGGGTCTGGGCCTAGAACCATAGACACATGGGCAGGGCAGGAAAACATGAGGCCACATCACTTTTCAAATCAGCTGAGGCAATACTTTTTACTGTTACACACACCACTTTAGATTTAGTTTAATAAAATACATTGACGCAAAGTGTTAAAAAGCGGCGCTTTTTGTGCTGTTTCTTTTAGACCGATTTGCCTCATGATTTGTCAACTTGCGCAAAAAATGTCTGTCCTTCACATCGGAGTGCTGCTGCAGGCTCTTTGCGTGTCTTGACCAAATCGGATTCACGGGAATTGCAGGAAGCGCAGGCTCAAGGCGTGCTTTCCACTTTCCTTCCAGTATTTATTTAGCAAGCATGATAAAACACATCACTCTCGACAGACACAAGCAAAAAACTCTTACATAAACGTAGCAGCCTATAACACACCTAAACATTAGCGAATCTGACATGCTGTACTGCATGGAAACAATCCTTTCAACTGTTACTAACAGCTGGAGTCTAGCCCACTATGACCCCGTCCCCCTGGCCAGGGGAAATTAAGCAGTAACGTTTGTTTGTGAGAAAATGTGAATGGGATCAAATTTGGTTTGCGTTCAAACTTGGGCTGGCTCAGCTACCAAGACTGGAATTAATCAATAAACAGAACAGCTGACCTGACGGAGTACATTTTTCATTAGGCCTACAAGTTGAATAGGGAAGGATCACACGTTGCAAACCTGCATAAAGCAAAGCTCAGCGCTGTGAGTTTTACTGTCCAATCATGTTGCTTTCTCTGTGTCTGTGTATACGAAACCCCCTTTAAAATATAATTAATACGAACAAGTACAAGGTTGCTGCAGTTTGACAGATTTTGATCCTCCAAGGCCAGGAGTTATTCCAGCAGTTTTCATGTGACCCGATTAGAAAAACTAAAACTAACTAAACCACTAACTCTGGTCCCATCATAGCCCATATTAAACCTTTTTACAACAAATGAATCACGTCATATACCGTATAAGGTCCAGTTTACCCTGGGTAGGTTACCATCTGCACATGGGCCAAGCACCCAGAGTTAGCAGGCTAGAGTTTAGAGACAGACAGACAGAGACACAGACAGACAGACAGACAGACAGACAGACAGACAGAACTACAGACGCAGTCCCCTACAGCCTTTACACACGATCAACTGAAGGGGTTTGGTTTGTGCCCATAATGTCTTCTAGTGTCTAAAACCAGTGGCCAAATAAACTGTGTTCAAGTCAACAGGTGCCTTTGTTCATATCTCCAAAAATGACCAAAACTCATCTAGTAGCATATCAAATAACTTTCCATTTGAATGACAAAGTCTACGTTCTGTAGTGTTGTTTTAAACATTATTAATATTTGTTCATAGTTATTTTTTTTTTTACAATACACAGATAAAACAAGACAGAGTAGTACAGCAGAGATCACGTTGGTATAAAACCCAGTCACCTCCTTCAATAACTGGCTCTGAGAGGCGCTTCTAGACAGTCCAGTCCGACTCCACACCCCTGTTAGATTCATTAGGCATTTAACAAGCCCTTGTGCCTAATGACTTTCCCAAATTGCACCCTACTCCCTATATAGTGCAGTACCTTTTCCCAGGGCACCATACAGGGAGTAGGGTGCCGTTACGGATGCACCCTAATAATAATAAATCAGATTGATGATTTGGCTTCAATATTAAACCCATATTTGTAATAGCACATTAACACCCCAACATGGTAAACCAAGCACACAGAAACTCCTCTAAAACAACCTGGAGCCCAAAAGAAAATAATACAGGTTTGGTACCCATCAGAAAAACTAAAACAAAGCCTAGTTTAGGCCACTTTAATAATAATAATAATACAATGACCAATATTCCCATCATCAAACTGATTAAGAACAGAAAACAATAACTGCTGATATAGTATTTAATCTATGGTAGAAATAACTATTTGTATTCATCTTCTTTCTCTCTCTCTCTCTATATATATATATATACAGTTTGACTTTGTACAGTTTAAAGCAGAGGGCCTTTCTGTGGGGGAATGACTAGACCAGACGGGATGTAATCGATCAATCAATTCATTCATTAATAAATCTATCAATCAAGGGGGCAGAGGGGTAGCAGCCCTGGAGGATCAATCAGGAGGCTAGAAGGGCGGGAGGTCGGGGTGTTGAGGGAGGACAAGCTGGACAGGAGGTTGGGGTGTGGAGGGAGGAATGGAGGCCTGGTAGACAGGTGGAGGTGGTACAGGAGGTTGGGGTGTGGAGGGAGGAATGGAGGCCTGGTAGACAGGTAGAGGTGGTACGGGAGGTTGGGGTGTGGAGGGAGGAATGGAGGCCTGGTAGACAGGTAGAGGTGGTACAGGAGGTTGGGGTGTGGAGGGAGGAATGGAGGCCTGGTAGACAGGTAGAGGTGGTACAGGAGGTTGGGGTGTGGAGGGAGGAATGGAGGCCTGGTAGACAGGTAGAGGTGGTACAGGAGGTTGGGGGGTGTGGAGGGGGAGGAATGGAGGCCTGGTAGACAGGTAGAGGTGGTACAGGAGGTTGGGGTGTGGAGGGGAGGAGGGAGGGAATGGAGCCAGGGCAGGCCTGGTAGACAGGTAGAGGTGGTACAGGAGGTTGGGGTGTGGAGGGAGGAGGGAGGAATGGAGGCCAGGGCAGGCCTGGTAGACAGGTGGAGGTGGTACAGGAGGTTGGGGTGTGGAGGGAGGAATGGAGGAATGGAGGCCAGGGCAGGCCTGGTAGACAGGTGGAGGTGGTACAGGAGGTTGGGGTGTGGAGGGAGGAATGGAGGCCTGGTAGACAGGTAGAGGTGGTACAGGAGGTTGGGGTGTGGAGGGAGGAATGGAGGCCAGGGCAGGCCTGGTAGACAGGTGGAGGTGGTACAGGAGGTCTGGTACTAAATGTTGCTGCCGCCTCAGGTCGAGGTGCTCTTGGAGAAGTTGGGGTAAAGCACCGCTGCTGTCACCGCTACCATCACTGCTACCACTGGCATCCAGGGGCTCCAACCAATCTGCAAGGAGAGACACAGAGAGAGGGTTAGAGTTGGAAGTCTAGGTCTTCAGCTGGCCTACACTGGTCAGGTGGAGGAGAGAGAGAGAGAGAAGCATGCAAGAGAAAGTTTCCCTGGGAGTGAGCCATTTGAGTTACCTCACAGGACCGTCCTGTTCTGAGGAAGCAACGAAAAATACATGTTGATTAAAATAAAATGCCAGAGGAAAATATCTAGAGCTGCAAAAGAATGATGGTCATAAAGTATGATGTCATAAAGTATGATATCATAAAGTATGATGGTCTTAAAGTATGATATCATAAAGTATGATGGTCATAAAGTATGATATCATAAAGTATGATGTCATAAAGCAATAATGACAAAACTAGTTCAAAAATAAGTAAAAAGGTGAAACAAACCCCCAGAATAAGCCTTGGTGGGTTAGTGATCCAAGCAAGACAGACGGCAGGCTTCAATGACTGGTTGTATTAGTAGGACAGTGTTTCCCAACACCAGTCCTCCAGTACCGTCCGGGGCCACAATGAAAATGTGTACTGTTGGGGGATCTGGAAGACCGGAGTTGGGAAACACTGTAGTAGGAGACTGACTGTATAGACCAGGACTGCCCAACCCTGTTCCTGGAGAGCTACCCTCCTGTAGGTTAACTCCAACCCTGTTCCTGGAGAGCTACCCTCCTGTAGGTTAACTCCAACCCTGTTCCTGGAGAGCTACCCTCCTGTAGGTTAACTCCAACCCCTGTTCCTGGAGAGCTACCCTCCTGTAGGTTAACTCCAACCCTGTTCCTGGAGAGCTAGCCTCCTGTAGGTTAACTCAACCCTGTTCCTGGAGAGCTACCCTCCTGTAGGTTAACTGCCCAACCCTGTTCCTGGAGAGCTACCCTCCTGTAGGTTAACTCCAACCCTGTTCCTGGAGAGCTACCCTCCTGTAGGTTAACTCCAACCCTGTTCCTGGAGAGCTACCCTCCTGTAGGTTAACTCCAACCCTGTTCCTGGAGAGCTACCCTCCTGTAGGTTAACTCCAACCCTGTTCCTGGAGAGCTAGCCTCCTGTAGGGTTAACTCCAACCCTGTTCCTGGAGAGCTACCCTCCTGTAGGTTAACTCCAACCCTGTTCCTGGAGAGCTACCCTCCTGTAGGTTAACTCCAACCCTGTTCCTGGAGAGCTACCCTCCTGTAGGTTAACTCCAACCCTGTTCCTGGAGAGCTAGCCTCCTGTAGGTTTTTGCTCCAACCCTAATCTAGCACACCTGATTCTAATAATTAGAAGGTTGATAAGATGAATCAGGTTAGTAACAGCTGTGGTTGGAGCGAAATCCTACAGGAGGGTAGCTCTCCAGGAACAGGGTTGGGCAACCCTGGTATAGACCAAGGGTAGGCAACCCTAGTTCTGGAGTGCCGCAGGCACTTCATGTTTTTGATTTAACCGACCTGGCAGACCAGGTGTGTTTCATTTAGTCAATCACTGAACTGATCAATTATCTCAGTTGGTCAGATGGGGTGCCTAGTTGGAACAAAATCCTGCAGTACCTGCAGCACTCCAGGAACAGGGTCGTCTTCCCCTGGTCTATACTAATAATAATAATAATAATAATAATAATAATAATAATAATAGTTAGTTTAGTGCAGGGCTGTTCAACTCAGGTCCTGTAGCGCCGAAACACTTTTCATTAGTATCCTCTCCTTCCATCAGACTGGTTCAGACCTGGGACACCTGGTTCAGACCTGGGACACCTGGTTCAGACCTGGGACACCTGGTTCAGACCTGGGATACCTGGTTCAGACCTGGGACACCTGGGCAGCGTTTACACAGGCAGCCCAATTCTGATCTTTTTTTTTTACTGATTGGTCTTTGGGGACTAATCATATCAGCTCTTTTGTCCATAATTGAGCTGTCTGTGTAAACGCGGATCTGGTGAGTGAGTGTGGGACATTAACTACCAGGTAGAAACAAAACCCAGAAGTGTTTTGGGATTTCAGCCCTTCAGAACCAGAATTGACCAGCCCAGGTTTAGTGTTAGTTCTCCCCAGTGTTGGTTGTGCCAAGCAGCAGCTGCAGGGGGAGTGGTTGAATGAATGATAGCCATGCACTGGAGGAGGAGGAGAGGAGGAGGAGGAGGATGATGCAGACAGATGAGACCACACCAACTCAACAGAACGTCGGGTACCTTTCTACCACAACTGGCTGAAGCACCAATACAGCAAAGCCAGGATAAGGCCGATGAAAATGGCTTGGACAGGCTGCAATATGGATGGCTAAAGGAGGGAAGGGATCAATCAATCAGAGAGAATAATCAATTGTTATAAACTCATCAAAACGAATAAATAATGGGAAAATAATCCAAATGAATAAATAAACAGAAAACTGAAGTGAAGGCCAGTTGGATTAATTTTTAAAGTCAACAGAAGAGGGGGATTGGGAGAGGGATAGGGCAGGGGGCTGGAGGAAGATAGGGCAGGGGGATGGAGGGGGATAGGGCAGGGGGGATGGAGGGGGGATAGGGCAGGGGGATGGAGGGGGATAGGGCAGGGGGATGGAGGGGGGGATAGGGCAGGGGGATGGAGGAAGATAGGGCAGGGGGATGGAGGGGGATAGGGCAGGGGGATGGAGGGGGATAGGGCAGGGGGATGGAGGGGGATAGGGCAGGGGGATGGAGGGGGATAGGGCAGGGGGATGGAGGGGGGATAGGGCAGGGGGATGGAGAAAGATAGGGCAGGGGGATGGAGGAAGATAGGGCAGGGGGATGGAGGGGGATAGGGCAGGGGGATGGAGGGGGATAGGGCAGGGGGATGGAGGGGGATAGGGCAGGGGGCTGGAGAAAGATAGGGCAGGGGGCTGCACAGGTATAGATACATGTCACACCACATCTAGAAGCTGAACACCATAACAGTAAGACTATGGGACAGTGGAGAGAGAGGGGTTTAACACAAACACACTGGAACATACTGCGCAAACCGATTTTGAAAGCTGATCACTCTTAGGCCGGGAAGCAATTAGATCCTGCTGTGTCCACAATGCTCCATTTAAATGTCATTTCTGATAGAGCCATTTACCGTTTACTGTGAACACGGTCTCCGCAAATGCAGGAACATTTCCTTTAAATGGCGACAAAGCATGATCAGATTGAATCCCAGCCTTTGTTGATTTGATGTCCCAGGACTGAGATTGATTTGATGTCCCAGGACTGAGATTGATTTGATGTCCCAGGACTGAGATTGATTTGATGTCCCAGGACTGAGATTGATTTAATGTCCCAGGACTGAGATTGATTTGATGTCCCAGGACTGAGATTGATTTGATGTCCCAGGACTGAGATTGATTTGATGTCCCAGGACTGAGATTGATTTGATGTCCCAGGACTGAGATTGATTTGATGTCCCAGGACTGAGATTAATTTGATGTCCCAGGACTGAGATTGATTTGATGTCCCAGGACTGAGATTGATTTGATGTCCCAGGACTGAGATTGATTTGATGTCCCAGGACTGAGATTGATTTGATGTCCCAGGACTGAGATTGATTTAATGTCCCAGGACTGAGATTGATGTGTGTGTGTTATTTGTTCATCTTGACCAGGGCAGAGGGGTTTCTAGTAGTAGGAGCCTGGCCGGTAGTGATTAACAGCCACAGGCTGTGTTGCGTTCCCATTCCCCATCCTAAATGCATTAGGGGTTGATGTAGCATGGAACTACAGGGAGCTTCCTTCCCATTTCTTACACCAGTCCTTCCATGAGGATGTTATGAAAAGTAGCCCAAGGATATATATATATATAGCTCAGAAATAGAACAGAAACCCAAAGTTATCCATCACCACATCTGATGACAATTTCTGGCTCCTAACAGAAACTACTGTAGAGGACAGAAAGGCATGAAACTGGCCTCCATCCTTTTCCAATACTCCTGTAGAGGACAGAAAGGCACGAAACTGGCCTCCATCCTTTTCCAATACTCCTGTAGAGGACAGAAAGGCACGAAACTGGCCTCCATCCTTTTCCAATACTCCTGTCAGTCCCTGACAGTGATGGATGTGGGCAGATCAAAGGTTGCTGAATATGTTCCCAACGTGCTGAGTGATGACTTTATCAGTCTCTTAAGAAATGACTTCTTTGCTGACTGCCAATAGCAGGAATAAACAGAACCAGCAGGTCATTACATTTACATTTTAGTCATTTAGCAGACGCTCTTATCCAGAGCGACTTACAGTTAGTGAATACATATTTTTTTATACTGGCCCCCCGTGGGAATCGAAACCACAACCCTGGCGTTGCAAACGCCATGCTCTATCAACTGAGCTACATCCCTGCCGGCCATTCCCTCCCCTACCCTGGACGACGCTGGGCCAATTGTGCGCCGCCCATGAGTCTCCCGGTCGCGGCCGGCTGCGACAGAGCCTGGATTCGAACCAGGATCTCTAGTGGCACAGTTAGCACTGCGATGCAGTGCCTTAGACCACTGCACCACTCAGTACATTACTACTGTGATGCTAATCATTGGGACTTGCAGACATGGAGCTCTGTGTGGTGCTGTTGGTAACGTTCAGCTAGTTCATGGAGCTCTGTGTGGTGCTGTTGGTAACGTTCAGCTACTTCATGGAGCTCTGTGTGGTGCTGTTGGTAACGTTCAGCTACTTCATGGAGCTCTGTGTGGTGCTGTTGGTAACGTTCAGCTACTTCACGGAGCTCTGTGTGGTGCTGTTGGTAACGTTCAGCTACTTCACGGAGCTCTGTGTGGTGCTGTTGGTAACGTTCAGCTACTTCACGGAGCTCTGTGTGGTGCTGTTGGTAACGTTCAGCTACTTCACGGAGCTCTGTGTGGTGCTGTTGGTAACGTTCAGCTACTTAATGGAGCTCTGTGTGGTGCTGTTGGTAACGTTCAGCTACTTCATGGAGCTCTGTGTGGTGCTGTTGGTAACGTTCAGCTACTTCATGGAGCTCTGTGTGGTGCTGTTGGTAACGCTCAGCTACTTCATGGAGCTCTGTGTGGTGCTGTTGGTAACGTTCAGCTACTTCATGGAGCTCTGTGTGGTGCTGTTGGTAACGTTCAGCTACTTCATGGAGCTCTGTGTGGTGCTGTTGGTAACGTTCAGCTACTTCACGGAGCTCTGTGTGGTGCTGTTGGTAACGCTCAGCTACTTCACGGAGCTCTGTGTGGTGCTGTTGGTAACGTTCAGCTAGTTCACGGAGCTCTGTGTGGTGCTGTTGGTAACGTTCAGCTACTTCATGGAGCTCTGTGTGGTGCTGTTGGTAACGTTCAGCTACTTCACGGAGCTCTGTGTGGTGCTGTTGGTAACGTTCAGCTACTTCACGGAGCTCTGTGTGGTGCTGTTGGTAACGTTCAGCTACTTCACGGAGCTCTGTGTGGTGCTGTTGGTAACGTTCAGCTACTTCACGGAGCTCTGTGTGGTGCTGTTGGTAACGTTCAGCTACTTCATGGAGCTCTGTGTGGTGCTGTTGGTAACGTTCAGCTACTTCATGGAGCTCTGTGTGGTGCTGTTGGTAACGTTCAGCTACTTCACGGAGCTCTGTGTGGTGCTGTTGGTAACGTTCAGCTACTTCATGGAGCTCTGTGTGGTGCTGTTGGTAACGTTCAGCTACTTCATGGAGCTCTGTGTGGTGCTGTTGGTAACGTTCAGCTACTTCACGGAGCTCTGTGTGGTGCTGTTGGTAACGTTCAGCTACTTCACGGAGCTCTGTGTGGTGCTGTTGGTAACGTTCAGCTACTTCACGGAGCTCTGTGTGGTGCTGTTGGTAACGTGTTCAGCTACTTCACGGAGCTCTGTGTGGTGCTGTTGGTAACGTTCAGCTACTTCACGGAGCTCTGTGTGGTGCTGCTGGTAACGTTCAGCTACTTCACGGAGCTCTGTGTGGTGCTGTTGGTAACGTTCAGCTACTTCATGGAGCTCTGTGTGGTGCTGTTGGTAACGTTCAGCTACTTCATGGAGCTCTGTGTGGTGCTGTTGGTAACGTTCAGCTACTTCATGGAGATCTGAGTGGTGCTGTTGGTAACGTTCAGCTACTTCATGGAGATCTGAGTGGTGCTGTTGGTAACGTTCAGCTACTTCACGGAGCTCTGTGTGGTGCTGTTGGTAACGTTCAGCTACTTCATGGAGATCTGAGTGGTGCTGTTGGTAACGTTCAGCTACTTCATGGAGATCTGAGTGGTGCTGTTGGTAACGTTGAGCTAATTTGACATGTTCCTGGATCTCAAAAAGTGGGGGCCCTAAGCAAGAAGTGAAATCAGACATTTCCTTTTGCATCTTGACAACACAACAATCATCCCTTGGGATGCTGTTATCTGTAGTAAGTCTAGTAAATGAACCAGAGAGAGAGAGACAGAAAAGGCCTGGTGGCTTCTGGACAGGAAATGGGGTTAGGATGTAACTACTCACATTCTTGCTCTTGTCCTGCAGCAGTTTGAGGTTGACTTTACACTGTTGCAGCTCCTCGTTGATGGAGCGTTTCTCCTGCTCTGTCCTCTCATAACGCTGCCGCAGGTCAGATAGCGAGGTCTGGGTGTCCTCATACTGGAGGGGGGGGGTTGGAGAGAGAGATTCATGTGAGCAACATTCAAAAACAGACAAACTTTGCATGCAGCCGCTGGCTGTGTGTCTGTATAGTACCTCTCTACAGGCTGTGTGTCTGTATAGTACCCCTCTCTACAGGCTGTGTGTCTGTATAGTACCCCTCTCTACAGGCTGTGTGTCTGTATAGTACCCCTCTCTACAGGCTGTGTGTCTGTATAGTACCTCTCTACAGGCTGTGTGTCTGTATAGTACCCCTCTCTACAGGCTGTGTGTCTGTATAGTACCCTCTCTACAGGCTGTGTGTCTGTATAGTACCCTCTCTACAGGCTGTGTGTCTGTATAGTACCCTCTCTACAGGCTGTGTGTCTGTATAGTACCCTCTCTACAGGCTGTGTGTCTGTATAGTACTCTCTCTACAGGCTGTGTGTCTGTATAGTACCCCCTCTCTACAGGCTGTGTGTCTGTATAGTACCCCTCTCTACAGGCTGTGTGTCTGTATAGTACCCCTCTCTACAGGCTGTGTGTCTGTATAGTACCCCTCTCTACAGGCTGTGTGTCTGTATAGTACCCCTCTCTACAGGCTGTGTGTCTGTATAGTACCCCTCTCTACAGGCTGTGTGTCTGTATAGTACCTCTCTCTACAGGCTGTGTGTCTGTATAGTACCCCTCTCTACAGGCTGTGTGTCTGTATAGTACCCCTCTCTACAGGCTGTGTGTCTGTATAGTACCCCTCTCTACAGGCTGTGTGTCTGTATAGTACCCCTCTCTACAGGCTGTGTGTCTGTATAGTACTCTCTCTACAGGCTGTGTGTCTGTATAGTACCCCTCTCTACAGGCTGTGTGTCTGTATAGTACCCCTCTCTACAGGCTGTGTGTCTGTATAGTACCCCTCTCGACAGGCTGTGTGTCTGTATAGTACCCTCTCTACAGGCTGTGTGTCTGTATAGTACCCTCTCTACAGGCTGTGTGTCTGTATAGTACCCCTCTCTACAGGCTGTGTGTCTGTATAGTACCTCTCTACAGGCTGTGTGTCTGTATAGTACCCCTCTCTACAGGCTGTGTGTCTGTATAGTACCTCTCTACAGGCTGTGTGTCTGTATAGTACCCCTCTCTACAGGCTGTGTGTCTGTATAGTACCCTCTCTACAGGCTGTGTGTGTCTGTATAGTACCTCTCTACAGGCTGTGTGTCTGTATAGTACCCCTCTCTACAGGCTGTGTGTCTGTATAGTACCCCTCTCTACAGGCTGTGTGTCTGTATAGTACCCCTCTCTACAGGCTGTGTGTCTGTATAGTACCCTCTCTACAGGCTGTGTGTCTGTATAGTACCCCTCTCTACAGGCTGTGTGTCTGTATAGTACCCCTCTCTACAGGCTGTGTGTCTGTATAGTACCCCTCTCTACAGGCTGTGTGTCTGTATAGTACCCCTCTCTACAGGCTGTGTGTCTGTATAGTACCCCCTCTCTACAGGCTGTGTGTCTGTATAGTACCCTCTCTACAGGCTGTGTGTCTGTATAGTACCCCTCTCTACAGGCTGTGTGTCTGTATAGTACCCCTCTCTACAGGCTGTGTGTCTGTATAGTACCTCTCTACAGGCTGTGTGTCTGTATAGTACCTCTCTACAGGCTGTGTGTCTGTATAGTACCTCTCTACAGGCTGTGTGTCTGTATAGTACCCCTCTCTACAGGCTGTGTGTCTGTATAGTACCCTCTCTACAGGCTGTGTGTCTGTATAGTACCCCTCTCTACAGGCTGTGTGTCTGTATAGTACCCTCTCTACAGGCTGTGTGTCTGTATAGTACCCTCTCTCTACAGGCTGTGTGTCTGTATAGTACCCCTCTCTACAGGCTGTGTGTCTGTATAGTACCCCTCTCTACAGGCTGTGTGTCTGTATAGTACCCCTCTCTACAGGCTGTGTGTCTGTATAGTACCCCTCTCTACAGGCTGTGTGTCTGTATAGTACCCTCTCTACAGGCTGTGTGTCTGTATAGTACCCTCTCTACAGGCTGTGTGTCTGTATAGTACCCCTCTCTACAGGCTGTGTGTCTGTATAGTACCCCTCTCTACAGGCGTGTGTGTCTGTATAGTACCCCTCTCTACAGGCTGTGTGTCTGTATAGTACCCCTCTCTACAGGCTGTGTGTCTGTATAGTACCCTCTCTACAGGCTGTGTGTCTGTATAGTACCCCTCTCTACAGGCTGTGTGTCTGTATAGTACCCCTCTCTACAGGCTGTGTGTCTGTATAGTACCTCTCTACAGGCTGTGTGTCTGTATAGTACCCTCTCTACAGGCTGTGTGTCTGTATAGTACCTCTCTCTACAGGCTGTGTGTCTGTATAGTACCCCTCTCTACAGGCTGTGTGTCTGTATAGTACCCCTCTCTACAGGCTGTGTGTCTGTATAGTACCCCTCTCTACAGGCTGTGTGTCTGTATAGTACCCTCTCTACAGGCTGTGTGTCTGTATAGTACCCCTCTCTACAGGCTGTGTGTCTGTATAGTACCCCTCTCTACAGGCTGTGTGTCTGTATAGTACCCCTCTCTACAGGCTGTGTGTCTGTATAGTACCCTCTCTACAGGCTGTGTGTCTGTATAGTACCCCTCTCTACAGGCTGTGTGTCTGTATAGTACCCCTCTCTACAGGCTGTGTGTCTGTATAGTACCCCTCTCTACAGGCTGTGTGTCTGTATAGTACCCCTCTCTACAGGCTGTGTGTCTGTATAGTACCCCTCTCTACAGGCTGTGTGTCTGTATAGTACCCTCTCTACAGGCTGTGTGTCTGTATAGTACCCCTCTCTACAGGCTGTGTGTCTGTATAGTACCCCTCTCTACAGGCTGTGTGTCTGTATAGTACCTCTCTACAGGCTGTGTGTCTGTATAGTACCTCTCTCTACAGGCTGTGTGTCTGTATAGTACCCCTCTCTACAGGCTGTGTGTCTGTATAGTACCCCTCTCTACAGGCTGTACGCTGTGTGTCTGTATAGTACCCTCTCTACAGGCTGTGTGTCTGTATAGTACCCCTCTCTACAGGCTGTGTGTCTGTATAGTACCCCTCTCTACAGGCTGTGTGTCTGTATAGTACCCCTCTACAGGCTGTGTGTCTGTATAGTACCCCTCTCTACAGGCTGTGTGTCTGTATAGTACCTCTCTACAGGCTGTGTGTCTGTATAGTACCCCTCTCTACAGGCTGTGTGTCTGTATAGTACCCTCTACAGGCTGTGTGTCTGTATAGTACCCTCTCTACAGGCTGTGTGTCTGTATAGTACCCCTCTCTACAGGCTGTGTGTCTGTATAGTACCCCTCTCTACAGGCTGTGTGTCTGTATAGTACCCCCTCTCTACAGGCTGTGTGTCTGTATAGTACCCTCTCTACAGGCTGTGTGTCTGTATAGTACCCCTCTCTACAGGCTGTGTGTCTGTATAGTACCTCTCTACAGGCTGTGTGTCTGTATAGTACCCCTCTCTACAGGCTGTGTGTCTGTATAGTACCCTCTCTACAGGCTGTGTGTCTGTATAGTACCCTCTCTCTACAGGCTGTGTGTCTGTATAGTACCCCTCTCTACAGGCTGTGTGTCTGTATAGTACCCCTCTCTACAGGCTGTGTGTCTGTATAGTACCCCTCTCTACAGGCTGTGTGTCTGTATAGTACCCCTCTCTACAGGCTGTGTGTCTGTATAGTACCCCTCTCTACAGGCTGTGTGTCTGTATAGTACCCCTCTCTACAGGCTGTGTGTCTGTATAGTACCCCTCTCTACAGGCTGTGTGTCTGTATAGTACCTCTCTCTACAGGCTGTGTGTCTGTATAGTACCCTCTCTACAGGCTGTGTGTCTGTATAGTACCCCTCTCTACAGGCTGTGTGTCTGTATAGTACCCCCCTCTCTACAGGCTGTGTGTCTGTATAGTACCCTCTCTACAGGCTGTGTGTCTGTATAGTACCCCCTCTCTACAGGCTGTGTGTCTGTATAGTACCCTCTCTACAGGCTGTGTGTCTGTATAGTACCCCTCTCTACAGGCTGTGTGTCTGTATAGTACCCTCTCTACAGGCTGTGTGTCTGTATAGTACCCCTCTCTACAGGCTGTGTGTCTGTATAGTACCCCTCTCTACAGGCTGTGTGTCTGTATAGTACCCTCTCTACAGGCTGTGTGTCTGTATAGTACCCCTCTCTACAGGCTGTGTGTCTGTATAGTACCCCTCTCTACAGGCTGTGTGTCTGTATAGTACCCCTCTACAGGCTGTGTGTCTGTATAGTACCCCTCTCTACAGGCTGTGTGTCTGTATAGTACCCCTCTCTACAGGCTGTGTGTCTGTATAGTACCCCTCTCTACAGGCTGTGTGTCTGTATAGTACCCCTCTCTACAGGCTGTGTGTCTGTATAGTACCTCTCTCTACAGGCTGTGTGTCTGTATAGTACCCTCTCTACAGGCTGTGTGTCTGTATAGTACCCCTCTCTACAGGCTGTGTGTCTGTATAGTACCCCTCTCTACAGGCTGTGTGTCTGTATAGTACCCCTCTCTACAGGCTGTGTGTCTGTATAGTACCCTCTCTACAGGCTGTGTGTCTGTATAGTACCCTCTCTACAGGCTGTGTGTCTGTATAGTACCCTCTCTACAGGCTGTGTGTCTGTATAGTACCCCTCTACAGGCTGTGTGTCTGTATAGTACCCTCTCTACAGGCTGTGTGTCTGTATAGTACCCCTCTCTACAGGCTGTGTGTCTGTATAGTACCTCTCTACAGGCTGTGTGTCTGTATAGTACCCCTCTCTACAGGCTGTGTGTCTGTATAGTACCTCTCTCTACAGGCTGTGTGTCTGTATAGTACCCCTCTCTACAGGCTGTGTGTCTGTATAGTACCCCTCTCTACAGGCTGTGTGTCTGTATAGTACCCTCTCTACAGGCTGTGTGTCTGTATAGTACCCCTCTCTACAGGCTGTGTGTCTGTATAGTACCCCTCTCTACAGGCTGTGTGTCTGTATAGTACCCCTCTCTACAGGCTGTGTGTCTGTATAGTACCCTCTCTACAGGCTGTGTGTCTGTATAGTACCCTCTCTACAGGCTGTGTGTCTGTATAGTACCCCCTCTCTACAGGCTGTGTGTCTGTATAGTACCTCTCTCTACAGGCTTGTGTCTGTATAGTACCCCCTCTACAGGCTGTGTGTCTGTATAGTACCCCTCTCTACAGGCTGTGTGTCTGTATAGTACCCTCTCTACAGGCTGTGTGTCTGTATAGTACCCTCTCTACAGGCTGTGTGTCTGTATAGTACCCCTCTCTACAGGCTGTGTGTCTGTATAGTACCCCTCTCTACAGGCTGTGTGTCTGTATAGTACCCCTCTCTACAGGCTGTGTGTCTGTATAGTACCCTCTCTACAGGCTGTGTGTCTGTATAGTACCCCTCTCTACAGGCTGTGTGTCTGTATAGTACCCCTCTCTACAGGCTGTGTGTCTGTATAGTACCCCTCTCTACAGGCTGTGTGTCTGTATAGTACCTCTCTACAGGCTGTGTGTCTGTATAGTACCCCTCTCTACAGGCTGTGTGTCTGTATAGTACCTCTCTACAGGCTGTGTGTCTGTATAGTACCCCTCTCTACAGGCTGTGTGTCTGTATAGTACCCCTCTCTACAGGCTGTGTGTCTGTATAGTACCCTCTCTACAGGCTGTGTGTCTGTATAGTACCCCTCTCTACAGGCTGTGTGTCTGTATAGTACCTCTCTACAGGCTGTGTGTCTGTATAGTACCCCTCTACAGGCTGTGTGTCTGTATAGTACCCTCTCTACAGGCTGTGTGTCTGTATAGTACCCTCTCTACAGGCTGTGTGTCTGTATAGTACCCCTCTCTACAGGCTGTGTGTCTGTATAGTACCTCTCTACAGGCTGTGTGTCTGTATAGTACCTCTCTACAGGCTGTGTGTCTGTATAGTACCTCTCTACAGGCTGTGTGTCTGTATAGTACCCCTCTCTACAGGCTGTGTGTCTGTATAGTACCCCTCTCTACAGGCTGTGTGTCTGTATAGTACCCCCTTCTCTACAGGCTGTGTGTCTGTATAGTACCCCTCTCTACAGGCGTGTGTGTCTGTATAGTACCCCTCTCTACAGGCTGTGTGTCTGTATAGTACCCCCTCTCTACAGGCTGTGTGTCTGTATAGTACTCTCTAGCAGGCTGTGTGTCTGTATAGTACCCCTCTCTACAGGCTAAAGTGTGTCTGTATAGTACCCCTCTCTAGCAGGCTGTGTGTCTGTATAGTACCTCTCTACAGGCTGTGTGTCTGTATAGTACCCCTCTCTACAGGCTGTGTGTCTGTATAGTACTCTCTCTACAGGCTGTGTGTCTGTATAGTACCCTCTACAGGCGTGTGTGTCTGTATAGTACCTCTCTACAGGCGTGTGTCTGTATAGTACCCCTCTCACAGGCTGTGTGTCTGTATAGTACCCTCTCTACAGGCTGTGTGTCTGTATAGTACCTCTCTCTACAGGCTGTGTGTCTGTATAGTACCCCTCTCTACAGGCTGTGTGTCTGTATAGTACCTCTCTACAGGCTGTGTGTCTGTATAGTACCCCTCTACAGGCTGTGTGTCTGTATAGTACCCTCCTACAGGCTGTGTGTGTCTGTATAGTACCCCCTCTACAGGCTGTGTGTCTGTATAGTACCCCTCTCACAGGCTGTGTGTCTGTATAGTACCCCTCTCTACAGGCTGTGTGTCTGTATAGTACCCTCTCACAGGCTGTGTGTCTGTATAGTACCCTCACAGGCTGTGTGTCTGTATAGTACCCCTCTCTACAGGCTGTGTGTCTGTATAGTACCTCTCTACAGGCTGTGTGTCTGTATAGTACCCCTCTCTACAGGCTGTGTGTCTGTATAGTACCCTCTCTACAGGCTGTGTGTCTGTATAGTACCTCTCTCTACAGGCTGTGTGTCTGTATAGTACCCCTCTCTACAGGCTGTGTGTCTGTATAGTACCCTCTCTACAGGCTGTGTGTCTGTATAGTACCCTCTCTACAGGCTGTGTGTCTGTATAGTACTCTCTACAGGCTGTGTGTCTGTATAGTACCCCCTCTACAGGCTGTGTGTCTGTATAGTACCCTCTCTACAGGCTGTGTGTTGTATAGTACCCTCTACAGGTGTGTGTCTGTATAGTACCCTCTCTACAGGCGAGTGTCTGTATAGTACCCTCTACAGGCTGTGTGTCTGTATAGTACCCCCTCTCTACAGGCTGTGTGTCTGTATAGTACCCCTCTCTACAGGCTGTGTGTCTGTATAGTACCCCTCTCTACAGGCTGTGTGTCTGTATAGTACCCTCTCTACAGGCTGTGTGTCTGTATAGTACCCCTCTCTACAGGCTGTGTCTGTATAGTACCCTCTACAGGCTGTGTGTCTGTATAGTACCCCCTACAGGCTGTGTGTCTGTATAGTACCTCACAGGCTGTGTGTCTGTATAGTACCTCTACAGGCTGTGTGTCTGTATAGTACCCCCCTCTACAGGCTGTGTGTCTGTATAGTACCCTCTCTACAGGCTGTGTGTCTGTATAGCACCTCTCTACAGGCTGTGTGTCTGTATAGTACCTCTCTACAGGCTGTGTGTCTGTATAGTACCCTCTCTACAGGCTGTGTGTCTGTATAGTACCCCTCTCTACAGGCTGTGTGTCTGTATAGTACCCCCTCTACAGGCTGTGTGTCTGTATAGTACCCTCTACAGGCGTGTGTGTCTGTATAGTACCCCTCTCTACAGGCTGTGTGTCTGTATAGTACCCCTCTCTACAGGCTGTGTGTCTGTATAGTACCTCTCTACAGGCGTGTGTCTGTATAGTACCCCTCTACAGGCTGTGTGTCTGTATAGTACCCTCTCTACAGGCTGTGTGTCTGTATAGTACCCCTCTACAGGCTGTGTGTCTGTATAGTACCTCTCTCTACAGTGTGTGTCTGTATAGTACTCTCTACAGGCTGTGTGTCTGTATAGTACCCTCTCTACAGGCTGTGTGTCTGTATAGTACCCCTCTCTACAGGCTGTGTGTCTGTATAGTACCCCTCTCTACAGGCTGTGTGTCTTGTATAGTACCCCTCTCTAGAGGCTGTGTGTCTGTATAGTACCCTCTCTACAGGCTGTGTGTCTGTATAGTACCCCTCTACAGGCTGTGTGTCTGTATAGTACCTCTCTCTACAGGCGTGTGTGTCTGTATAGTACCTCCTCTACAGGCTGTGTGTCTGTATAGGACCCTCTCTACAGGCTGTGTGTCTGTATAGTACCCTCTCTACAGGCTGTGTGTCTGTATAGTACCCCCTCTACAGGCTGTGTGTCTGTATAGTACCCCTCTCTACAGGCTGTGTGCTGTATAGTACCCTCTACAGGCTGTGTGTCTGTATAGTACCTCTCTACAGGCTTGTGTGTCTGTATAGTACCCCTCCGAGGCTGTGTGTCTGTCCTCTACAGGCTGTGTGCTGTATAGTACCCCTCTCTACAGGCTGTGTCTGTATAGTACCCTCTCTACAGGCTGTGTGTCTGTATAGTACCCTCTCTACAGGCTGTGTGTCTGTATAGTACCCCTCTACAGGCTGTGTGTCTGTATAGTACCTCTCTACAGGCTGTGTGTCTGTATAGTACCCCTCTACAGGCTGTGTGTCTGTATAGTACCTCTCTACAGGCTGTGTGTCTGTATAGTACCCTCGACAGGCTGTGTGTCTGTATAGTACCCCTCTCTACAGGCTGTGTGTCTGTATAGTACCTCTCTCTACAGGCTGTGTGTCTGTATAGTACCTCTCTCTACAGGCTGTGTGTCTGTATAGTACCTCTCTACAGGCTGTGTGTCTGTATAGTACCCCTCTACAGGCTGTGTGTCTGTATAGTACCCCTCTACAGGCTGTAGTGTCTGGATAGTACCTCTCTCTACAGGCGTGTGTGTCTGTATAGTACCTCTACAGGCTGTGTGTCTGTATAGTACCCCTCTCTACAGGCTGTGTGTCTGTATAGTACCCCCTCTACAGGCTGTGTGTCTGTATAGTACCCCTCTCTACAGGCTGTGTGTCTGTATAGTACCCTCTCTCTACAGGCTGTGTCTGTATAGTACCTCTCTACAGGCTGTGTGTCTGTATAGTACCCTCTCTACAGGCGTGTGTGTCTGTATAGTACCCCTCTCTACAGGCTGTGTGTCTGTATAGTACCCCTCTCTACAGGCTGTGTGTCTGTATAGTACCTCTCTCTACAGGCTGTGTGTCTGTATAGTACCTCTCTCTCTACAGGCTGTGTGTCTGTATAGTACCCCCTCTCTACAGGCTGTGTGTCTGTATAGTACCCCTCTCTACAGGCTGTGTGTCTGTATAGTACCTCCTCTCTACAGGCGTGTGTCTGTATAGTACCCCTCTACAGGCTGTGTCTGTATAGTACCCCTCTCTACAGGCTGTGTGTCTGTATAGTACCCCTCTCTACAGGCTGTGTGTCTGTATAGTACCTCTCTACAGGCTGTGTGTCTGTATAGTACCTCTCTCTACAGGCTGTGTGTCTGTATAGTACCCCTCTCTACAGGCTGTGTGTCTGTATAGTACCCCTCTCTACAGGCTGTGTGTCTGTATAGTACCCCTCTCTACAGGCTGTGTGTCTGTATAGTACCTCTCTACAGGCTGTGTGTCTGTATAGTACCCTCTCTACAGGCTGTGTGTCTGTATAGTACCCCTCTCTACAGGCTGTGTGTCTGTATAGTAACCTCTCTACAGGCGTGTGTCTGTATAGTACCCTCTACAGGCTGTGTGTCTGTATAGTACCCTCTCTACAGGCGTGTGATGTCTGTATAGTACCCCTCTCTACAGGCTGTGTGTCTGTATAGTACCCCTCTCTACAGGCTGTGTGTCTGTATAGTACCCCTCTCTACAGGCTGTGTGTCTGTATAGTACCCTCTCTACAGGCTGTGTGTCTGTATAGTACCTCTCTCTACAGGCTGTGTCTGTATAGTACCCTCTCTACAGGCTGTGTGTCTGTATAGTACCTCCTCTACAGGCTGTGTGTCTGTATAGTACCCCTCTACAGGCTGTGTGTCTGTATAGTACCCTCTCTACAGGCTGTGTGTCTGTATAGTACCCCTCTCTACAGGCTGTGTGTCTGTATAGTACTCTCTCTACAGGCTGTGTGTCTGTATAGTACCCCTCTCTACAGGCTGTGTGTCTGTATAGTACTCTCTACAGGCTGTGTCGTCTGTATAGTACCCTCTCTACAGGCTGTGTGTCTGTATAGTACCCTCTACAGGCGTGTGTGTCTGTATAGTACCCCTCTCTACAGGCTGTGTGTCTGTATAGTACCCCTCTCTACAGGCTGTGTGTCTGTATAGTACCCCTCTACAGGCTGTGTGTCTGTATAGTACCTCTCTACAGGCTGTGTGTCTGTATAGTACCCCTCTACAGGCTGTGTGTCTGTATAGTACCCCTCTACAGGCTGTGTGTCTGTATAGTACCCCTCTCTACAGGCTGTGTGTCTGTATAGTACCCCTCTCTACAGGCTGTGTGTCTGTATAGTACCCCTCTCTACAGGCTGTGTGTCTGCATAGTACCCCTCTCTACAGGCTGTGTGTCTGTATAGTACCCCTCTCTACAGGCTGTGTGTCTGTATAGTACCCCTCTCTACAGGCTGTGTGTCTGTATAGTACCCTCTCTACAGGCTGTGTGTCTGTATAGTACCCCCTCTACAGGGTGTGTCTGTATAGTACCCCTCTCTCTACAGGCTGTGTGTCTGTATAGTACCCTCTCTACAGGCTGTGTGTCTGTATAGTACCCTCTCTACAGGCTGTGTGTCTGTATAGTACCCCATCTCTACAGGCTGTGTGTCTGTATAGTACCCCTCTCTACAGGCTGTGTGTCTGTATAGTACCCTCTCTACAGGCTGTGTGTCTGTATAGTACCCTCTCTACAGGCTGTGTGTCTGTATAGTACCCCCTACAGGCTGTGTGCAAGCCCCTCTCTACAGGTGTGTGTCTGTATAGTACCTCTCTACAGGCTGTGTGTCTGGATAGTACCCTCTACAGGCTAGTGTGTCTGTATAGTACCCCTCTCTACAGGCTGTGTGTCTGTATAGTACCCTCTCTACAGGCTGTGTGTCTGTATAGTATCCCTCTCTACAGGCTGTGTGTCTGTATAGTACCCCTCTCTACAGGCTGTGTGTCTGTATAGTACCCCTCTCTACAGGCTGTGTGTCTGTATAGTACCCTCTCTACAGGCGTGTGTCTGTATAGTACCCCTCTCTACAGGCTGTGTGTCTGTATAGTACCCCTCTACAGGCTGTGTGTCTGTATAGTACCCCTCTCTACAGGCTGTGTGTCTGCCCATAGTACCTCTCTCTACAGGCTGTGTGTCTGTATAGTACCCCTCTCTACAGGCTGTGTGTCTGTATAGTACCCTCTCTACAGGCTGTGTGTGTCTGTATAGTACCCCTCTACAGGCTGTGTGTCTGTATAGTACCCCTCTACAGGCTGTGTGTCTGTATAGTACCCCTCTCTACAGGCGTGTGTGTCTGTATAGTACCCCTCTCTACAGGCTGTGTGTCTGTATAGTACCCCTCTCTACAGGCTGTGTGTCTGTATAGTACCCCTCTACAGGCTGTGTGTCTGTATAGTACCCCTCTCTACAGGCGTGTGTCTGTATAGTACCCTCTCTACAGGCTGTGTGTCTGTATAGTACCTCTCTACAGGCTGTGTGTCTGTATAGTACCTCTCTCTACAGGCTGTGTGTCTGTATAGGTACCTCTTTGAGAGCTACAGGCTGTGTGTCTGTATAGTACTCCCTCTCTACAGGCTGTGTGTCTGTATAGTACCCCTCTCTACAGGCTGTGTGTCTGTATAGTACCCCTCTCTACAGGCTGTGTGTCTGTATAGTACCTCTCTACAGGCTGTGTGTCTGTATAGTACCCCTCTCTACAGGTGGGTGTATAGTACCCCTCTCTACAGGCTGTGTGTATAGTACCCTCTCTACAGGCTGTGTGTCTGTATAGTACCCCTCTCTACAGGCTGTGTGTCTGTATAGTACCTCTCTACAGGCTGTGTGTCTGTATAGTACCCCTCTCACGGCTGCTGTGTCTGTATAGTACCCCCTCTACAGGCTGTGTGTCTGTATAGTACCCCCTCTCTACAGGCTGTGTGTCTGCTATAGTACCTCTCTCTACAGGCTGTGTGTCTGTATAGTACCCCTCTACAGGCTGTGTGTCTGTATAGTACCCCTCTCTACAGGCTGTGTGTCTGTATAGTACCCCTCTCTACAGGCTGTGTGTCTGTATAGTACCCCTCTCTACAGGCTGTGTGTCTGTATAGTACCTCTCTCTACAGGCTGTGTGTCTGTATAGTACCTCTCTACAGGCTGTGTGTCTGTATAGTACCCCTCTCTACAGGCTGTGTGTCTGTATAGTACCTCTCACAGTGTGGTCTGTATAGTACCCTCTCTACAGGCTGTGTGTCTGTATAGTACCCTCTCTACAGGCTGTGTGTCTGTATAGTACCCCTCTACAGGCTGTGTGCTGTATAGTACCCTCTCTACAGGCTGTGTGTCTGTATAGTACCTCTCTACAGGCTGTGTGTCTGTATAGTACCTCTCTCTACAGGCTGTGTGTCTGTATAGTACCCTCTCTACAGGCTGTGTGTCTGTATAGTACCCCCTCTCTAGAGGCTGTGTGTCTGTATAGTACCTCTCTACAGGCTGTGTGTCTGTATAGTACCCTCTCTACAGGCTGTGTGTCTGTATAGTACCCTCTACAGGCTGTGTGTCTGTATAGTACCCCTCTCTACAGGCTGTGTGTCTGTATAGTACCCCTCTACAGGCTGTGTGTCTGTATAGTACCCTCTCTACAGGCTGTGTGTCTGTATAGTACCCCTCTCTACAGGCTGTGTGTCTGTATAGTACCCCTCTCTACAGGCTGTGTGTCTGTATAGTACCCTCTCTACAGGGGGTGTCTGTATAGTACCCCTCTCTACAGGCTGTGTGTCTGTATAGTACCCCCTCTACAGGCTGTGTGTCTGTATAGTACCCCTCTACAGGCTGTGTGTCTGTATAGTACCCCTCTCTACAGGCTGTGTGTCTGTATAGTACCCCTCTCTACAGGCTGTGTGTCTGTATAGTACCTCTCTACAGGCTGTGTGTCTGTATAGTACCCCTCTCTACAGGCTGTGTGTCTGTATAGTACCCCTCTCTACAGGCTGTGTGTCTGTATAGTACCCCTCTACAGGCTGTGTGTCTGTATAGTACCCCTCTACAGGCTGTGTGTCTGTATAGTACCCCTCCACAGGCTGTGTGTCTGTATAGTACCCCTCTACAGGCGTGTGTCTGTATAGTACCTCTCTCTACAGGCTGTGTGTCTGTATAGTACCTCTCTACAGGCTGTGTGTCTGTATATAGTACCCCTCTCTACAGGCTGTGTGTCTGTATAGTACCCTCTCTACAGGCTGTGTGTCTGTATAGTACCCCTCTCTACAGGCTGTGTGTCTGTATAGTACCTCTCTACAGGCTGTGTGTCTGTATAGTACCCCTCTACAGGCTGTGTGTCTGTATAGTACCCCTCTCTACAGGCTGTGTGTCTGTATAGTACCCCTCTCTACAGGATGTGTGTCTGTATAGTACCCTCTCTACAGGCGTGTGTCTGTATAGTACCTCTCTACAGGCTGTGTGTCGTATAGTACCCTCTCTACAGGCTGTGTGTCTGTATAGTACCCTCTCACAGGCTGTGTGTCTGTATAGTACCCCCTCTCTACAGGCGTGTGTCTGTATAGTACCTCTCTCTACAGGGGTGTCTGTATAGTACCCTCTCTACAGGCTGTGTGTCTGTATAGTACCCTCTCTACAGGCTGTGTGTCTGTATAGACCCCTCTCTACAGGCTGTGTGTCTGTATAGTACCCTCTCTACAGGCTGTGGGTCTGTATAGTACCCCTCTACAGGCTGTGTGTCTGTATAGTACCCCTCTCTACAGGCTGTGTGTCTGTATAGTACCCCTCTCTACAGGCTGTGTGTCTGTATAGTACCCTACAGGCTGTGTGTCTGTATAGTACCCCTCTACAGGCTGTGTGTCTGTATAGTACCCCTCTCTACAGGCTGTGTGTCTGTATAGTACCCTCTCTACAGGCTGTGTGTCTGTATAGTACCCTCTCTAGCAGGCTGTGTGTCTGTATAGTACCTCTCTACAGGCTGTGTGTCTGTATAGTACCTCACAGGCTGTGTGTCTATAGTACCCTCTACAGGCTGTGTGTCTGTATAGTACCCCTCTCTACAGGCTGTGTGTCTGTATAGTACCCCTCTCTACAGGCTGTGTGTCTGTATAGTACCTCTACAGGCTGTGTGTCTGTATAGTACCTCTCTACAGGCTGTGTGTCTGTATAGTACCCCTCTCTACAGGCTGTGTGTCTGTATAGTACCCTCTCTACAGGCTGTGTGTCTGTATAGTACCCCTCTCTACAGGCTGTGTGTCTGTATAGTACCCTCTCTACAGGCTGTGTGTCTGTATAGTACCCCTCTCTACAGGCTGTGTGTCTGTATAGTACCCCTCTCTACAGGCTGTGTGTCTTGTATAGTACCCCCTCTACAGGCTGTGTGTCTGTATAGTACCCCTCTCTACAGGCTGTGTGTCTGTATAGTACCCCTCTCTACAGGCTGTGTGTCTGTATAGTACCCTCTCTACAGGCTGTGTGTCTGTATAGTACCCCTCTCTAAGGCGTGTGTCTGTATAGTACCCTCTACAGGCTGTGTGTCTGTATAGTACCCTCTCTACAGGCTGTGTGTCTGTATAGTACCCCTCTCTACAGGCTGTGTGTCTGTATAGTACCCTCTCTACAGGCTGTGTGTCTGTACCCTTCCTCTCTACAGGCTGTGTGTCTGTATAGTACCCTCTCTACAGGCTGTGTGTCTGTATAGTACCCCTCTCTACAGGCTGTGTGTCTGTATAGTACCCCTCTCTACAGGCTGTGTGTCTGTATAGTACCCCTCTCTACAGGCTGTGTGTCTGTATAGTGCCCCTCTCTACAGGCTGTGTGTCTGTATAGTACCCCCTCTACAGGCTGTGTGTCTGTATAGTACCCTCCCACAGGCTGTGTGTCTGTATAGTACCCCCCTCTACAGGCTGTGTGTCTGTATAGTACCCCTCTCTACAGGCTGTGTGTCTGTATAGTACCTCTCTCTAGGCTGTGTGTCTGTATAGTACCTCTCTCTACAGGCGTGTGTGTCTGTATAGTACCCACTCTACAGGCTGTGTGTCTGTATAGTACCTCTCTACAGGCTGTGTGTCTGTATAGTACCCCTCTCTACAGGCTGTGTGTCTGTATAGTACCCTCTCTACAGGCTTGTGTGTCTGTATAGTACCCCTCTCTACAGGCTGTGTGTCTGTATAGTACCCCTTCAGGCTGTGTGTCTGTATAGTCCTCTGGTGTGTCTGTATAGTACCCCTCTACAGGCTGTGTGTCTGTATAGTACCCCTCTCTACAGGTGTGTGTCTGTATAGTACCCTCTCTACAGGCTGTGTGTCTGTATAGTACCTCTCTATAGGCTGTGTGTCTGTATAGTACCCTCTCTACAGGCTGTGT
This sequence comes from Coregonus clupeaformis, assembly GCF_020615455.1. Taxonomy (NCBI): domain Eukaryota; kingdom Metazoa; phylum Chordata; class Actinopteri; order Salmoniformes; family Salmonidae; genus Coregonus; species Coregonus clupeaformis. The sequence goes on along the minus strand of NC_059203.1, from coordinate 14,206,893 downwards.
GTCTGTATAGTACCCCCTCTCTACAGGCTGTGTGTCTGTATAGTACCCCTCTCTACAGGCTGTGTGTCTGTATAGTAAATCCTCTCTACAGGCTGTGTGTCTGTATAGTACCCTCTCTACAGGCTGTGTGTCTGTATAGTACCTCTCTACAGGCTGTGTGTCGTATAGTACCCCTCTACAGGCTGTGTGTCTGTATAGTACCCTCTCTACAGGCTGTGTGTCTGTATAGTACCCCCTCTCTACAGGCTGTGTGTCTGTATAGTACCCTCTCTACAGGCTGTGTGTCTGTATAGTACCCCCTCTACAGGCTGTGTGTCTGTATAGTACCCCTCTCTACAGGCTGTGTGTCTGATAGTACCTCTCTACAGGCTGTGTGTCTGTATAGTACCTCTCTCTACAGGCTGTGTGTCTGTATAGTACCCCTCTCTACAGGCTGTGTGTCTGTATAGTACCCCTCTCTACAGGCTGTGTGTCTGTATAGTACCCCTCTCTACAGGCTGTGTGTCTGTATAGTACCCCTCTCTACAGGCTGTGTGTCTGTATAGTACCCCTCTCTACAGGCTGTGTGTCTGTATAGTACCTCTCTCTACAGGCTGTGTGTCTGTATAGTACCCCTCTCTACAGGCTGTGTGTCTGTATAGTACCCCTCTCTACAGGCTGTGTGTCTGTATAGTACCCTCTCTACAGGCTGTGTGTCTGTATAGTACCCCTCTCTACAGGCTGTGTGTCTGTATAGTACCCCTCTCTACAGGCTGTGTTCTGTATAGTACCCTCTACAGGTGTGTGTCTGTATAGTACCCCTCTACAGGCTGTGTGTCTGTATAGTACCCCTCTCTACAGGCTGTGTGTTGTATAGTACCTCTCTACAGGCTGTGTGTCTGTATAGTACCCTACAGGCTGTGTGTCTGTATAGTACCTCTCTACAGGCTGTGTGTCTGTATAGTACCTCTCTCTACAGGCTGTGTGTCTGTATAGTACCCCTCTCTACAGGCTGTGTGTCTGTATAGTACCCCTCTCTACAGGCTGTGTGTCTGTATAGTACCCCTCTCTACAGGCGTGTGTCGTATAGTACCCTCTCTACAGGCTGTGTGTCTGTATAGTACCCCCTCTACAGGCTGTGTGTCTGTATAGTACCCCTCTACAGGCTGTGTGTCTGTATAGTACCCCTCTCTACAGGCTGTGTGTTGTATAGTACCCCTCTCTACAGGCTGTGTGTCTGTATAGTACACCCTCTACAGGCTGTGTGTCTGTATAGTACCTCTCTACAGGCTGTGTGTCAGTATAGTACCCCTCTCTACAGGCTGTGTGTCTGTATAGTACCCTCTCTACAGGCTGTGTGTCTGTATAGTACCCCCTCTACAGGCGTGTGTGTCTGTATAGTACCCCTCTCTACAGGCTGTGTGTCTGTATAGTACCCTCTCTACAGGCTGTGTGTCTGTATAGTACCCTCTCTACAGGCTGTGTGTCTGTATAGTACCCTCTCTCTACAGGCTGTGTGTCTGTATAGTACCCCTCTCTACAGGCTGTGTGTCTGTGTATAGTACCCCTCTACAGGCTGTGTGTCTGTATAGTACCCTCTCTACAGGCTGTGTGTCTGTATAGTACCCCTCTACAGGCTGTGTGTCTGTATAGTACCCCCTCTCTACAGGCTGTGTGTCTGTATAGTACCCCTCTCTACAGGCTGTGTGTCTGTATAGTACCCCCCTCTCTACAGGCTGTGTGTCTGTATAGTACCTCTCTCTACAGGCTGTGTGTCTGTATAGTACCCCTCTCTACAGGCTGTGTGTCTGTATAGTACCCCTCTCTACAGGCTGTGTGTTGTATAGTACCCCTCTACAGGCGTGTGTCTGTATAGTACCCCTCTCTACAGGCTGTGTGTCTGTATAGTACCCCTCTCTACAGGCTGTGTGTCTGTATAGTACCTCTCTACAGGCTGTGTGTCTGTATAGTACCCCTCTCTACAGGCTGTGTGTCTGTATAGTACCCTCTCTACAGGCTGTGTGTCTGTATAGTACCTCCTCTACAGGCTGTGTGTCTGTATAGTACCCCTCTCTACAGGCGTGTGTCTGTATAGTACCCTCTACAGGCTGTGTGTTGTATAGTACCCCTCTCACAGGCTGTGTGTCTGTATAGTACCCCTCTCTACAGGCGTGTGTGTCTGTATAGTACCCTCTCTACAGGCTGTGTGTCTGTATAGTACCCTCTCTACAGGCTGTGTGTCTGTATAGTACCCCTCTCTACAGGCTGTGTGTCTGTATAGTACCTCTCTACAGGCTGTGTGTCTGTATAGTACCCCTCTCTACAGGCTGTGTGTCTGTATAGTACCCCTCTCTACAGGCTGTGTGTCTGTATAGTACCCTCTCTACAGGCTGTGTGTCTGTATAGTACCTCTCTACAGGCTGTGTGTCTGTATAGTACCCCTCTCTACAGGCTGTGTGTCTGTATAGTACCCCTCTCTACAGGCGTGTGTCTGTATAGTACCCCTCTCTACAGGCTGTGTCTGTATAGTACCCTCTCTACAGGCTGTGTGTCTGTATAGTACCCCCTCTCTACAGGCTGTGTGTTCTGTATAGTACCCCTCTCTACAGGCTGTGTGTCTGTATAGTACCCTCTCTACAGGCTGTGTGTCTGTATAGTACCCTCTCTACAGGCTGTGTGTCTGTATAGTACCCTCTCTACAGGCTGTGTGTCTGTATAGTACCCCTCTACAGGCTGTGTGTCTGTATAGTACCCTCTCTACAGGCTGTGTGTCTGTATAGTACCCCTCTCTACAGGCTGTGTGTCTGTATAGTACCCTCTCTACAGGTTGTGTGTCTGTATAGTACCCCTCTCTACAGGCTGTGTGTCTGTATAGTACCTCTCTCTACAGGCTGTGTGTCCGTATAGGTACCCCTCTCTACAGGCTGTGTGTCTGTATAGTACCCCCTCTACAGGCTGTGTGTCTGATAGTACCCCTCTCTACAGGCTGTGTGTCTGTATAGTACCCCTCTCTACAGGCTGTGTGTCTGTATAGTACCCCTCTCTACAGGCTGTGTGTCTGTATAGTACCTCTCTCTACAGGCTGTGTGTCTGTATAGTACCCTCTCTACAGGCGTGTGTGTCTGTATAGTACCCCCTCTACAGGCTGTGTGTCTGTATAGTACCCTCTCTACAGGCTGTGTGTCTGTATAGTACCCCTCTCTACAGGCTGTGTGTCTGTATAGTACCCTCTCTACAGGCAGTGTGTCTGTATAGTACCTCTCTACAGGCTGTGTGTCTGTATAGTACCCCTCTCTACAGGCTGTGTGTCTGTATAGTACCCTCTCTACAGGCTGTGTGTCTGTATAGTACCCTCTCACAGGCGTGTGTCTGTATAGTACCCCTCTACAGGCTGTGTGTCTGTATAGTACCTCTCTACAGGCTGTGTGTCTGTATAGTACCCCTCTCTACAGGCTGTGTGTCTGTATAGTACCCCTCTCTACAGGCTGTGTGTCTGTATAGTACCCCTCTCTACAGGCTGTGTGTCTGTATAGTACCCCTCTCTACAGGCTGTGTGTCTGTATAGTACCCCTCTCTACAGGCTGTGTGTCTGTATAGTACCTCTCTACAGGCTGTGTGTCTGTATAGTACCTCTCTACAGGCTGTGTGTCTGTATAGTACCTCTCTCTACAGGCTGTGTGTCTGTATAGTACCCCTCTCTACAGGCTGTGTGTCTGTATAGTACCCTCTCTACAGGCTGTGTGTCTGTATAGTACCCCTCTCTACAGGCTGTGTGTCTGTATAGTACCTCTCTACAGGCTGTGTGTCTGTATAGTACCCCCTCTACAGGCTGTGTGTCGTATAGTACCCCTCTACAGGCTGTGTGTCTGTATAGTACCCCTCTCTACAGGCTGTGTGTCTGTATAGTACCCCTCTCTACAGGCTGTGTGTCTGTATAGTACCCCTCTTACAGGCTGTGTGTCTGTATAGTACCTCTCTCTACAGGCTGTGTGTCTGTATAGTACCTCTCTACAGGCTGTGTGTCTGTATAGTACCTCTCTACAGGCTGTGTGTCTGTATAGTACCCCTCTACAGGCTGTGTGTCTGTATAGTACCCCCTCTACAGGCTGTGTGTCTGTATAGTACCTCTCTACAGGCTGTGTGTCTGTATAGTACCCTCTCTACAGGCTGTGTGTCCTGTATAGTACCCTCTCTACAGGCTGTGTGTCTGTATAGTACCCTCTCTACAGGCTGTGTGTCAGTATAGTACCCCTCTCTACAGGCTGTGTGTCTGTATAGTACCTCCTCTACAGGCTGTGTGTCTGTATAGTACCCTCTCTACAGGCTGTGTGTCTGTATAGTACCCCTCTCTACAGGCTGTGTGTCTGTATAGTACCCCTCTCTACAGGCTGTGTGTCTGTATAGTACCCTCTCTACAGGCTGTGTGTCTGTATAGTACCCTCTCTACAGGCTGTGTGTCTGTATAGTACCCCTCTCTACAGGCTGTGTGTCTGTATAGTAACCCTCTCTACAGGCTGTGTGTCTGTATAGTACCCCCTCTCTACAGGCTGTGTGTCTGTATAGTACCCTCTCTACAGGCTGTGTGTCTGTATAGTACCCCTCTCTACAGGCTGTGTGTCTGTATAAGTACCCCTCTACAGGCTGTGTGTCTGTATAGTACCCTCTACAGGCTGTGTGTCTGTATAGTACCCCTCTCACAGGGTGCGAAGACCCTCTCTACAGGCTGTGTGTCTGTATAGTACTCTCTCTACAGGCTGTGTGTCTGTATAGTACCCTCTCTACAGGCTGTGTGTCTGTATAGTACCCTCTCTACAGGCTGTGTGTCTGTATAGTACCCCCTCTCTACAGGCTGTGTGTCTGTATAGTACCCCTCTCTACAGGTGTGTGTCTGTATAGTACCTCTCTACAGGCTGTGTGTCTGTATAGTACCCCTCTACAGGCTGTGTGTCTGTATAGTACCCCTCTCTACAGGCGTGTGTCTGTATAGTACCCCTCTCTACAGGCTGTGTGTCTGTATAGTACCCCTCTCTACAGGCTGTGTGTCTGTATAGTACCCCTCTCTACAGGCTGTGTGTCTGTATAGTACCCTCTCTACAGGCTGTGTGTCTGTATAGTACCCTCTCTACAGGCTGTGTGTCTGTATAGTACCCCCTCTACAGGCTGTGTGTCTGTATAGTACCCCTCTCTACAGGCTGTGTGTCTGTATAGTACCCTCTCTACAGGCGTGTGTGTCTGTATAGTACCTCTCTGCAGGCTGTGTGTCTGTATAGTACCCCTCTCTACAGGCTGTGTGTCTGTATAGTACCCCCTCTCTACAGGCTGTGTGTCTGTATAGTCCCTCTACAGGCTGTGTGTCTGTATAGTACCTCCTACAGGCTGTGTGTCTGTATAGTACCCCTCTCTACAGGCTGTGTGTCTGTATAGTACCCCTCTCTACAGGCTGTGTGTCTGTATAGTACCCCTCTCTACAGGCTGTGTGTCTGTATAGTACCCCTCTACAGGCTGTGTGTCTGTATAGTAACCCTCTCTACAGGCTGTGTGTCTGTATAGTACCCTCTCTACAGGCTGTGTGTCTGTATAGTACCTCTCTCTACAGGCTGTGTGTCTGTATAGTACCCCTCTCTACAGGCTGTGTGTTGTATAGTACCCCTCTCTACAGGCTGTGTGTCTGTATAGTACCCCTCTCTACAGGCTGTGTGTCTGTATAGTACCTCTCTCTACAGGCTGTGTGTCTGTATAGTACCCCTCTCTACAGGCTGTGTGTCTGTATAGTACCCCTCTACAGGCTGTGTGTCTGTATAGTACCCCTCTACAGGCTGTGTGTCTGTATAGTACCCTCTCTACAGGCTGTGTGTCTGTATAGTACCCTCTCTACAGGCTGTGTGTCTGTATAGTACCCCTCTACAGGCTGTGTGTCTGTATAGTACCCTCTCTACAGGCTGTGTGTCTGTATAGTACCTCTCTCTACAGGCTGTGTGTCTGTATAGTACCCCTCTCTACAGGCTGTGTGTCTGTATAGTACCCTCTCTACAGGCTGTGTGTCTGTATAGTACCCTCTCTACAGGATGTGTGTCTGTATAGTACCCTCTCTACAGGCTGTGTGTCTGTATAGTACCCTCTCTACAGGCTGTGTGTCTGTATAGTACCCTCTCTACAGGCTGTGTGTCTGTATAGTACCCCTCTCTACAGGCTGTGTCTGTATAGTACCTCTCTACAGGCTGTGTGTCTGTATAGTACCTCTCTCTACAGGCTGTGTGTCTGTATAGTACCCTCTCTACAGGCTGGTGTGTCTGTATAGTACCCCCTCTACAGGCTGTGTGTCTGTATAGTACCCTCTCACAGGCTGTGTGTCTGTATAGTACCTCTCTACAGGCTGTGTGTCTGTATAGTACCCCTCTCTACAGGCTGTGTGTCTGTATAGTACCTCTCTACAGGCTGTGTGTCTGTATAGTACCTCTCTACAGGCTGTGTGTCTGTATAGTACCTCTCTACAGGCTGTGTGTCTGTATAGTACCCCTCTCTACAGGCTGTGTGTCTGTATAGTACCCCTCTCTACAGGCTGTGTGTCTGTATAGTACCCTCTCTACAGGCTGTGTGTCTGTATAGTACCCCCTCTACAGGCTGTGTGTCTGTATAGTACCCCTCTCTACAGGCTGTGTGTCTGTATAGTACCTCTCTCTACAGGCTGTGTGTCTGTATAGTACCCCTCTACAGGCTGTGTGTCTGTATAGTACCCCTCTCTACAGGCTGTGTGTCTGTATAGTACCCCTCTCTACAGGCTGTGTGTCTGTATAGTACCTCTCTACAGGCTGTGTGTCTGTATAGTACCCTCTCTACAGGCTGTGTCGTATAGTACCCCTCTCTACAGGCTGTGTGTCTGTATAGTACCCCTCTCTACAGGCTGTGTGTCTGTATAGTACCCTCTCTACAGGCTGTGTGTCTGTATAGTACCCCTCTACAGGCTGTGTGTCTGTATAGTACCCCTCTCTACAGGCTGTGTGTCTGTATAGTACCCTCTCTACAGGCTGTGTGTCTGTATAGTACCCTCTCTACAGGCTGTGTGTCTGTATAGTACCCCCCTCTACAGGCTGTGTGTCTGTATAGTACCCCTCTCTAGGCTGTGTGTCTGTATAGTACCTCTCTACAGGCTGTGTGTCTGTATAGTACCCTCTACAGGCTGTGTGTCTGTATAGTACCCCTCTCTACAGGCTGTGTGTCTGTATAGTACCCCTCTACAGGCTGGTGTCTGTATAGTACCCCTCTCTACAGGCTGTGTGTCTGTATAGTACCTCTCTACAGGCTGTGTGTCTGTATAGTACCCTCTCTACAGGCGTGTGTCTGTATAGTACCCTCTCTACAGGCTGTGTGTCTGTATAGTACCCCTCTCTACAGGCTGTGTGTCTGTATAGTACCCCTCTCTACAGGCTGTGTGTCTGTATAGTACCCTCTCTACAGGCTGTGTGTCTGTATAGTACCCCTCTCTACAGGCTGTGTGTCTGTATAGTACCCCCCTCTACAGGCTGTGTGTCTTGTATAGTACCTCTCTACAGGCTGTGTGTCTGTATAGTACCTCTCTCTACAGGCTGTGTGTCTGTATAGTACCTCTCTACAGGCTGTGTGTCTGTATAGTACCCTCTCTACAGGCTGTGTGTCTGTATAGTACCCCTCTCTACAGGCTGTGTGTCTGTATAGTACCTCTCTACAGGCTGTGTGTCTGTATAGTACCCCCTCTCTACAGGCTGTGTGTCTGTATAGTACCCTCTCTACAGGCTGTGTGTCTGTATAGTACCCTCTCTACAGGCTGTGTGTCTGTATAGTACCCCTCTACAGGCTGTGTGTCTGTATAGTACCCTCTCTACAGGCTGTGTGTCTGTATAGTACCCCTCTCTACAGGCTGTGTGTCTGTATAGTACCTCTCTCTACAGGCTGTGTGTCTGTATAGTACCCTCTCTACAGGCGTGTGTCTGTATAGTACCCTCTCTACAGGCGTGTGTCTGTATAGTACCTCTCTCTACAGGCTGTGTGTCTGTATAGTACCCTCTCTACAGGCGTGTGTGTCTGTATAGTACCCCTCTCTACAGGCTGTGTGTCTGTATAGTACCCCTCTACAGGCTGTGTGTCTGTATAGTACCCCTCTCTACAGGCTGTGTGTCTGTATAGTACCCCTCTCTACAGGCTGTGTGTCTGTATAGTACCCTCTCTACAGGCTGTGTGTCTGTATAGTACCCTCTACAGGCTGTGTGTCTGTATAGTACCCTCTCTACAGGCTGTGTGTCTGTATAGTACCCTCTCTACAGGCTGTGTGTCTGTATAGTACCTCTCTCTACAGGCTGTGTGTCTGTATAGTACCCCTCTACAGGCTGTGTGTCTGTATAGTACCCCCTCTACAGGCTGTGTGTCTGTATAGTACCCCTCTCTACAGGCTGTGTGTCTGTATAGTACCCTCTCTACAGGCTGTGTGTCTGTATAGTACCCCTCTCTACAGGCTGTGTGTCTGTATAGTACCTCTCTACAGGCTGTGTGTCTGTATAGTACCCCTCTCTACAGGCTGTGTGTCTGTATAGTACCCCTCTCACAGGCTGTGTGTCTGTATAGTACCCCTCTCTACAGGCTGTGTGTCTGTATAGTACCCCTCTCTACAGGCTGTGTGTCTGTATAGTACCCCTCTCTACAGGCTGTGTGTCTGTATAGTACCCCTCTACAGGCTGTGTGTCTGTATAGTACCCTCTCTACAGGCTGTGTGTCTGTATAGTACCCCTCTCTACAGGCTGTGTGTCTGTATAGTACCTCTCTACAGGCTGTGTGTCTGTATAGTACCCTCTCTACAGGCTGTGTGTCTGTATAGTACCCTCTCTACAGGCGTGTGTGTCTGTATAGTACCTCTCTCTACAGGCTGTGTGTTGTATAGTACCCTCTCTACAGGCTGTGTGTCTGTATAGTACCCTCTCTACAGGCTGTGTGTCTGTATAGTACCCCTCTCTACAGGCTGTGTGTCTGTATAGTACCCTCTCTACAGGCTGTGTGTCTGTATAGTACCCCCTCTCTACAGGCTGTGTGTCTGTATAGTACCCCTCTCTACAGGCTGTGTGTCTGTATAGTACCCCTCTCTACAGGCTGTGTGTCTGTATAGTACCCTCTCTACAGGCTGTGGGTCTGTATAGTACCCCCTCTACAGGCGTGTGTCTGTATAGTACCCTCTCACAGGCTGTGTGTCTGTATAGTACCCCTCTACAGGCTGTGTGTCTGTATAGTACCCTCTCTACAGGCTGTGTGTCTGTATAGTACCCCTCTCTACAGGCTGTGTGTCTGTATAGTACCCCTCTCTACAGGCTGTGTGTCTGTATAGTACCCTCTCTACAGGCTGTGTGTCTGTATAGTACCTCCTCTCTACAGGCTGTGTGTCTGTATAGTACCTCTCTCTACAGGCTGTGTGTCTGTATAGTACCCCTCTCTACAGGCTGTGTGTCTGTATAGTACCCCTCTCTACAGGCTGTGTGTCTGTATAGTACCCCCTCTACAGGCTGTGTGTCTTGTATAGTACCCTCTCTACAGGCTGTGTGTCTGTATAGTACCCCTCTACAGGCTGTGTGTCTGTATAGTACCCTCTCTACAGGCTGTGTGTCTGTATAGTACCCTCTCTACAGGCGTGTGTCTGTATAGTACCCCTCTCTACAGGCTGTGTGTCTGTATAGTACCTCTCTCTACAGGCTGTGTGTCTGTATAGTACCCCTCTCTACAGGCTGTGTGTCTGTATAGTACCCCTCTCTACAGGCTGTGTGTCTGTATAGTACCCTCTCTACAGGCTGTGTGTCTGTATAGTACCCCTCTCTACAGGCTGTGTGTCTGTATAGTACCCCTCTCTACAGGCTGTGTGTCTGTATAGTACCCCTCTCTACAGGCTGTGTGTCTGTATAGTACCCTCTCTACAGGCTGTGTGTCTGTATAGTACCCTCTCTACAGGCTGTGTGTCTGTATAGTACCCTCTCTACAGGCTGTGTGTCTGTATAGTACCCTCTCTACAGGCTGTGTGTCTGTATAGTACCTCTCTCTACAGGCTGTGTGTCTGTATAGTACCCCTCTCTACAGGCTGTGTGTCTGTATAGTACCCTCTCTACAGGCTGTGTGTCTGTATAGTACCCCTCTCTACAGGCTGTGTGTCTGTATAGTACCCCTCTACAGGCGTGTGTGTCTGTATAGTACCCCTCTCTACAGGCTGTGTGTCTGTATAGTACCCCTCTCACAGGCTGTGTGTCTGTATAGTACCCCTCTCTACAGGCTGTGTGTCTGTATAGTACCCTCTCTACAGGCTGTGTGTCTGTATAGTACCCCTCTCTACAGGCTGTGTGTCTGTATAGTACCCCTCTCTACAGGCTGTGTGTCTGTATAGTACCTCTCTACAGGCTGTGTGTCTGTATAGTACCTCTCTACAGGCTGTGTGTCTGTATAGTACCTCTCTACAGGCTGTGTGTCTGTATAGTACCCTCTCTACAGGCTGTGTGTCTGTATAGTACCCTCTCTACAGGCTGTGTGTCTGTATAGTACCCCTCTACAGGCTGTGTGTCTGTATAGTACACCTCTCTACAGGCTGTGTGTCTGTATAGTAACCCTCTACAGGCTGTGTGTCTGTATAGTACCTCTCTACAGGCTGTGTGTCTGTATAGTACCCCTCCCTACAGGCTGTGTGTCTGTATAGTACCCCTCTCTACAGGCTGTGTGTCTGTATAGTACCCTCTCTACAGGCTGTGTGTCTGTATAGTACCTCTCTCTACAGGCTGTGTGTCTGTATAGTACCCCTCTCTACAGGCTGTGTGTCTGTATAGTACCCCCTCTACAGGCTGTGTGTCTGTATAGTACCCCTCCTCTACAGGCTGTGTGTCTGTATAGTACCTCTCTACAGGCTGTGTGTCTGTATAGTACCCTCTCTACAGGCTGTGTGTCTGTATAGTACCCCTCTCTACAGGCTGTGTGTCTGTATAGTACCCCTCTCTACAGGCTGTGTGTCTGTATAGTACCCCTCTCTACAGGCTGTGTGTCTGTATAGTACCCCTCTCTACAGGCTGTGTGTCTGTATAGTACCCCTCTCTACAGGCTGTGTGTCTGTATAGTACCCCCTCTCTACAGGCTGTGTGTCTGTATAGTACCCTCTCTACAGGCTGTGTGTCTGTATAGTACCCCTCTCTACAGGCTGTGTGTCTGTATAGTACCCTCTCTACAGGCTGTGTGTCTGTATAGTACCTCTCTACAGGCTGTGTGTCTGTATAGTACCCTCTCTACAGGCTGTGTGTCTGTATAGTACCCTCTCTACGAGGCTGTGTGTCTGTATAGTACCTCTCTCTACAGGCTGTGTGTCTGTATAGTACCCCTCTCTACAGGCTGTGTGTCTGTATAGTACCCCTCTCTACAGGCTGTGTGTCTGTATAGTACCCCCTCTCTACAGGCTGTGTGTCTGTATAGTACCCTCTCTACAGGCTGTGTGTCTGTATAGTACCCCTCTACAGGCTGTGTGTCTGTATAGTACCCCTCTCTACAGGCTGTGTGTGCCTGTATAGTACCCCTCCTCACAGGCTGTGTGTCTGTATAGTACCCCTCTCTACAGGCTGTGTCTGTATAGTACCCCCTCTACAGGCTGTGTGTCTGTATAGTACCCTCTCTACAGGCGTGTGTGTCTGTATAGTACCCTCTCTACAGGCTGTGTGTTGTATAGTACTCTCTACAGGCTGTGTGTCTGTATAGTACCCTCTCTACAGGCTGTGTGTCTGTATAGTACCCCCTACAGGCTGTGTGTCTGTATAGTACCCCTCTCTACAGGCTGTGTGTCTGTATAGTACCCTCTCTACAGGCTGTGTGTCTGTATAGTACCCCCTCTACAGGCTGTGTGTCTGTATAGTACCCTCTCTACAGGCTGTGTGTCTGTATAGTACCCTCTCTACGGGCTGTGTGTCTGTATAGTACCCTCTCTTACAGGCTGTGTGTCTGTATAGTAACCTCTCTACAGGCTGTGTGTCTGTATAGTACCCCTCTCTACAGGCTGTGTGTCTGTATAGTACCTCTCTACAGGCTGTGTGTCTGTATAGTACCCCTCTCTACAGGCTGTGTGTCTGTATAGTACCCCTCTCTACAGGCGGTGTGTCTGTATAGTACCCTCTCTACAGGCTGTGTGTCTGTATAGTACCCCTCTACAGGCTGTGTGTCGTATAGTACCCCTCTCTACAGGCTGTGTGTCTGTATAGTACCTCTCTACAGGCTGTGTGTCTGTATAGTACCCCTCTACAGGCTGTGTGTCTGTATAGTACCCCTCTCTACAGGCTGTGTGTCTGTATAGTACCCCTCTCTACAGGCTGTGTGTCTGTATAGTACCCCTCTCTACAGGCTGTGTGTCTGTATAGTACCCTCTCTACAGGCTGTGTGTCTGTATAGTACCCCTCTCTACAGGCTGTGTGTCTGTATAGTACCCCTCTCTACAGGCTGTGTGTCTGTATAGTACCCCTCTCTACAGGCTGTGTGTCTGTATAGTACCCCTCTCTACAGGCTGTGTCTGTATAGTACCCCCCTCTACAGGCTGTGTGTCTGTATAGTACCTCTCTACAGGCTGTGTGTCTGTATAGTACCCTCTCTACAGGCGTGTGTGTCTGTATAGTACTCTCTCTACAGGCTGTGTGTCTGTATGAGTACCCTCTCTACAGGCTGTGTGTCTGTATAGTACCCTCTCTACAGGCTGTGTGTCTGTATAGTACCCCCTCTACAGGCTGTGTGTCTGTATAGTACCTCTCTACAGGCTGTGTGTCTGTATAGTACCCCTCTCTACAGGCTGTGTGTCTGTATAGTACCCCCTCTCTACAGGCTGTGTGTCTGTATAGTACCCCTCTACAGGCTGTGTGTCTGTATAGTACCCCTCTACAGGCTGTGTGTCTGTATAGTACCCTCTCTACAGGCTGTGTGTCTGTATAGTACCCCTCTCTACAGGCTGTGTGTCTGTATAGTACCCCTCTCTACAGGCTGTGTGTCTGTATAGTACCCTCTCTACAGGCTGTGTGTCTGTATAGTACCCCTCTCTACAGGCTGTGTGTCTGTATAGTACCCCTCTCTACAGGCTGTGTGTCTGTATAGTACCCCTCTCTACAGGCTGTGTGTCTGTATAGTACCCTCTCTACAGGCTGTGTGTCTGTATAGTACCTCTCTACAGGCTGTGTGTCTGTATAGTACCCTCTCTACAGGCTGTGTGTCTGTATAGTACCCCTCTCTACAGGCTGTGTGTCTGTATAGTACCCCTCTCTACAGGCTGTGTGTCTGTATAGTACCTCTCTACAGGCTGTGTGTCTGTATAGTACCCCTCTACAGGCTGTGTGTCTGTATAGTACTCCTCTCTACAGGCTGTGTGTCTGTATAGTACCTCTCTACAGGCTGTGTGTCTGTATAGTACCTCTCTACAGGCTGTGTGTCTGTATAGTACCCTCTCTACAGGCTGTGTGTCTGTAAGTACCCCCTCTACAGGCTGTGTGTCTGTATAGTACCCTCTCTACAGGCTGTGTGTCTGTATAGTACCCTCTCTACAGGCTGTGTGTCTGTATAGTACCTCTCTCTACAGGCTGTGTGTCTGTATAGTACCCCTCTCTACAGGCTGTGTGTCTGTATAGTACCCCTCTCTACAGGCTGTGTGTCTGTATAGTACCCTCTCTACAGGCTGTGTGTCTGTATAGTACCCTCTCTACAGGCTGTGTGTCTGTATAGTACTTCTCTTACAGGCTGTGTGTCTGTATAGTACCCCCCTCTACAGGCTGTGTGTCTGTATAGTACCCTCTCACAGGCTGTGTGTCTGTATAGTACCCCTCTACAGGCTGTGTGTCTGTATAGTACCTCTCTACAGGCTGTGTGTCTGTATAGTACCCTCTCTACAGGCTGTGTGTCTGTATAGGTACCCTCTCTACAGGCTGTGTGTCTGTATAGTACCTCTCTCTACAGGCTGTGTGTCTGTATAGTACCCCTCTCTACAGGCTGTGTCTGTATAGTACCCCCTCTACAGGCTGTGTGTCTGTATAGTACCCCTCTCTACAGGCTGTGTGTCTGTATAGTACCTCTCTCTACAGGCTGTGTGTCTGTATAGTACCCCTCTACAGGCTGTGTGTCTGTATAGTACCCCTCTCTACAGGCTGTGTGTCTGTATAGTACCCTCTCTACAGGCTGTGTGTCTGTATAGTACCCCTCTCTACAGGCTGTGTGTCTGTATAGTACCCCCTCTACAGGCTGTGTGTCTGTATAGTACCTCTCTACAGGCTGTGTGTCTGTATAGTACCCTCTCTACAGGCTGTGTGTCTGTATAGTACCCCTCTCTACAGGCTGTGTGTCTGTATAGTACCCTCTCTACAGGCTGTGTGTCTGTATAGTACCCTCTCTACAGGCTGTGTGTCTGTATAGTACCCTCTCTACAGGCGTGTGTCTGTATAGTACCCTCTCTACAGGCTGTGTGTCTGATAGTACTCTCTACAGGCTTGTGTGTCTGTATAGTACCCCTCTCTACAGGCTGTGTGTCTGTATAGTACCCCTCTCTACAGGCTGTGTGTCTGTATAGTACCCCTCTCTACAGGCTGTGTGTCTGTATAGTGACCTCTCTCTACAGGCTGTGTGTGTCTGTATAGTACCCCCTCTACAGGCTGTGTGTCTGTATAGTACCCCTCTCTACAGGCTGTGTGTCTGTATAGTACCCCCTCTACAGGCTGTGTGTCTGTATAGTACCCCTCTCTACAGGCGTGTGTGTCTGTATAGTACCCTCTCTACAGGCTGTGTGTCTGTATAGTACCCCTCTCTACAGGCTGTGTGTCTGTATAGTACCCCCTCTCTACAGGTCTGTGTGTCTGTATAGTACCCCTCTCTACAGGCTGTGTGTGTATAGTACCCTCTCTACAGGCTGTGTGTCTGTATAGTACCCTCTCTACAGGCTGTGTGTCTGTATAGTACCCCTCTCTACAGGCTGTGTGTCTGTATAGTACCCCCTCTACAGGCTGTGTGTCTGTATAGTACCCCTCTCTACAGGCTGTGTGTCTGTATAGTACCCCTCTCTACAGGCTTGTGTGTCTGTATAGTACTCTCTCTCTACAGGCTTGTGTGTCTGTATAGTACCCTCTCTACAGGCTGTGTGTCTGTATAGGTACCCCTCTCTACAGGCTGTGTGTCTGTATAGTACCAACTCTCTACAGGCTGTGTGTCTGTAGTAGTACCCTCTCTACAGGCTGTGTGTCTGTATAGTACCCCCTCTCTACAGGCTGTGTGTCTGTATAGTACCCCTCTCTACAGGCTGTGTGTCTGTATAGTACCCCTCTTTCTACAGGCTGTGTGTCTGTATAGTACCCTCTCTACAGGCTGTGTGTCTGTATAGTACCCCTCTCTACAGGCTGTGTGTCTGTATAGTACCCCCTCTACAGGCTGTGTGTCTGTATAGTACCCCTCTCTACAGGCGTGTGTGTCTGTATAGTACCCTCTCTACAGGCTGTGTGTCTGTATAGTACCTCTCTCTACAGGCTGTGTGTCTGTATAGTACCCTCTCTACAGGCTGTGTGTCTGTATAGTACCCCTCTACAGGCTGTGTGTCTGTATAGTACCCCTCTCTACAGGCTGTGTGTCTGTATAGTACCCCTCTCTACAGGCTGTGTGTCTGTATAGTACCCCTCTCTACAGGCTGTGTGTCTGTATAGTAACCCCCCTCTACAGGCTGTGTGTCTGTATAGTACCCCTCTCTACAGGCGTGTGTGTCTGTATAGTACCTTCTCTCTACAGGCTGTGTGTCTGTCATAGTATCTCTCTACAGGCTGTGTGTCTGTATAGTACCCCTCTCTACAGGCTGTGTGTCTGTATAGTACCCCCTCTACAGGCTGTGTGTCTTGTATAGTACTCCCTCTCTACAGGCTGTGTGTCTGTATAGTACCTCTCTACAGGCTGTGTGTCTGTATAGTACCCCCTCTCTACAGGCTGTGTGTCTGTATAGTACCTCTCTCTACAGGCTGTGTGTCTGTATAGTACCCCTCTCTACAGGCTGTGTGTCTGTATAGTACCCCTCTCTACAGGCTGTGTGTCTGTATAGTACCCTCTCTACAGGCTGTGTGTCTGTATAGTACCCCTCTCTACAGGCTGTGTGTCTGTATAGTACCCCTCTCTACAGGCTGTGTGTCTGTATAGTACCCTCTCTACAGGCTGTGTGTCTGTATAGTACCCCTCTCTACAGGCTGTGTGTCTGTATAGTACCCTCTCTACAGGCTGTGTGTCTGTATAGTACCCTCTCTACAGGCTGTGTGTCTGTAGTTAGTACCTCTCTACAGGCTGTGTGTCTGTATAGTACCTCTACAGGCGTGTGTCTGTATAGTACTCTCTCTACAGGCTGTGTGTCTGTATAGTACCCCTCTCTACAGGCTGTGTGTCTGTATAGTACCCCTCTCTACAGGCGTGTGTGTCTGTATAGTACCCCCTCTCTACAGGCTGTGTGTCTGTATAGTACCCCTCTACAGGCTGTGTGTCTGTATAGTACCCTCTACAGGCTGTGTGTGTGTATATGTCACCTCTCTACAGGCTGTGTGTCTGTATAGTACCCCTCTACAGGCTGTGTGTCTGTATAGTACCCCTCTCTACAGGCTGTGTGTCTGTATAGTACCCCCTCTACAGGCTGTGTGTCTGTATAGTACCTCTCTACAGGCTGTGTGTCTGTATAGTACCCCTCTCTACAGGCTGTGTGTCTGTATAGTACCCCCACAGGCTGTGTGTCTGTATAGTACCTCTCTCTACAGGCTGTGTGTCTGTATAGTACCCCTCTCTACAGGCTGTGTGTGTCTGTATAGTACCCCTCTCTACAGGCTGTGTGTTGTATAGATTTACCCCTCTCTACAGGCTGTGTGTCTGCATAGTACCCCCTCTCTACAGGCTGTGTGTCTGTAGTAGTACCCCTCTACAGGCTGTGTGTCTGTATAGTACCACAGGCTGTGTGTCTGTATAGTACCCCTCTACAGGCTGTGTGTCTGTATAGTACCCTCTCTACAGGCTCGTGTGTCTGTATAGTACCCCTCTCTACAGGCTGTGTGTCTGTATAGTACCCTCTCTACAGGCTGTGTGTCTGTATAGTACCCCTCTCTACAGGCTGTGTGTCTGTATAGTACCCCTCTCTACAGGCTGTGTGTCTGTATAGATTCCTCTCTACAGGCTGTGTGTCTGTATAGTTCACCCCTCTACAGGCTGTGTGTCTGATATAGTACCCCTCTCTACAGGCTGTGTGTCTGTATAGTACCTCTCTACAGGCTGTGTGTCTGTATAGTACCTCTCTACAGGCTGTGTGTCTGTATAGTACCCCTCTCTACAGGCTGTGTGTCTGTATAGTACCTCTCTCTACAGGCTGTGTGTCTGTATAGTACCCCTCTCTACAGGCTGTGTGTCTGTATAGTACCCCTCTCTACAGGCTTGTGTGTGTCTGTATAGTACCCCCTCTCTACAGGCTGTGTGTCTGTATAGTACCCCTCTCTACAGGCTGTGTGTCTGTATAGTACCTCTCTACAGGCTGTGTGTCTGTATAGTACCCCTCTCTACAGGCTGTGTGTCTGTATAGTAACCCTCTCTACAGGCTGTGTGTCTGTATAGTACCCCTCTCTACAGGCTGTGTGTCTGTATAGTACCCCTCTCTACAGGCTGTGTGTCTGTATAGTACCCCTCTCTACAGGCTGTGTGTCTGTATAGTACCCCTCTCTACAGGCTGTGTGTCTGTATAGTACCCCTCTCTACAGGCTGTGTGTCTGTATAGTACCCTCTCTACAGGCTGTGTGTCTGATATAGTACCCCTCTCTACAGGCTGTGTGTTGTATAGTACCCCTCTCTACAGGCTGTGTGTCTGTATAGTACCCCTCTCTACAGGCTGTGTGTCTGTATAGTACCCCTCTCTACAGGCTGTGTGTCTGTATAGTACCCTCTCTACAGGCTGTGTGTCTGTATAGTACCCCTCTCTACAGGCTGTGTGTCTGTATAGTACCCTCTACAGGCTGTGTGTCTGTATAGTACCTCTCTCTACAGGCTGTGTGTCTGTATAGTACCTCTCTACAGGCTGTGTGTCTGTATAGTACCCTCTCTACAGGCTGTGTGTCTGTATAGTACCCCTCTACAGGCTGTGTGTGTCTGTATAGTACCCTCTCTACAGGTGTGTGTCTGTATAGTTACCCCTCTCTACAGGCTGTGTGTCTGTATAGTACCCCCTCTCTACAGGCTGTGTGTCTGTATAGTACCCCTCTCTACAGGCTGTGTGTCTGTATAGTACCCCTCTCTACAGGCTGTGTGTCTGTATAGTACCTCTCTACAGGCTGTGTGTCTGTATAGTACCCCTCTCTACAGGCTGTGTGTCTGTATAGTACCCTCTACAGGCTGTGTGTCTGTATAGTACCCCTCTACAGGCTGTGTGTGTGTATAGTACCCTCTCTACAGGCTGTGTGTCTGTATAGTACCCCCTCTCTACAGGGTGTGTGTCTGTATAGTACCCTCTCTACAGGCTGTGTGTCTGTATAGTACCTCTCTACAGGCTGTGTGTCTGTATAGTACCCCTCTCTACAGGCTGTGTGGTCTGTATAGTACCCCTCTCTACAGGCTGTGTGTCTGTATAGTACCCCTCTCTACAGGCTGTGTGTCTGTATAGTACCCTCTACAGGCTGTGTGTCTGTATAGTACCCCCCTCTACAGGCTGTGTGTCTGTATAGTACCTCTCTACAGGCTGTGTGTCTGTATAGTACCCCTCTACAGGCTGTGTGTCTGTATAGTACCCCCTCTCTACAGGCTGTGTGTGTGTATAGTACCCTCTACAGGTTGTGTGTCTGCTATAGTACCCCCTCTCTACAGGCGTGTGTGTCTGTATAGTACCCCTCTCTACAGGCTGTGTGTCTGTATAGTACCCCTCTCTACAGGCTGTGTGTCTGTATAGTACCTCTCTACAGGCTGTGTGTCTGTATAGTACCCTCTCTACAGGCTGTGTGTCTGTATAGTACCCCTCTCTACAGGCTGTGTGTCTGTATAGTACCCTCTCTACAGGCTGTGTGTCTGTATAGTACCTCTCTCTACAGGCTGTGTGTCTGTATAGTACCCTCTCTACAGGCTGTGTGTCTGTATAGTACCCCCTCTACAGGCTGTGTGTCTGTATAGTGACCCCCTCTCTACAGGCTGTGTGTCTGTATAGTACCCTCTCTACAGGCTGTGTGTCTGTATAGTACCCCTCTACAGGCTGTGTGTCTGTATAGTACCCTCTCTACAGGCTGTGTGTCTGTATAGTTACCCCTCTCTACAGGCTGTGTGTCTGTATAGTACCCCTCTCTACAGGCTGTGTGTCTGTATAGTACCCTACTCTACAGGCTGTGTGTCTGTATAGTACCCCCCTCTACAGGCTGTGTGTCTGTATAGTAACCTCTCTCTACAGGCTGTGTGTCTGTATAGTACCTCTCTACAGGCTGTGTGTCTGTATAGTACCCCTCTCTACAGGCTGTGTGTCTGTATAGTACCCCTCTCTACAGGCTGTGTGTCTGTATAGTAACCTCTCTACAGGCTGTGTGTCTGTATAGTACCCTGCTCCAGGCTGTGTGTCTGTATAGTACCCCTCTCTACAGGCTGTGTGTCTGTATAGTACCCTCTCTACAGGCGTGTGTGTCTGTATAGTACCTCTCTACAGGCTGTGTGTCTGTATAGTACCTCTCTCTACAGGCTGTGTGTCTGTATAGTACCCCTCTCTACAGGCTGTGTGTCTGTATAGTACCCCTCTCTACAGGCTGTGTGTCTGTATAGTACCTCTCACAGGCTGTGTGTCTGTATAGTACCTCTCTACAGGCTGTGTGTCTGTATAGTACCCTCTCTACAGGCTGTGTGTCTGTATAGTAATCCTCTCTACAGGCTGTGTGTCTGTATAGTACTCTCTCTACAGGCTGTGTGTCTGTATAGTACCCCTCTCTACAGGCTGTGTGTCTGTATAGTACCCCTCTCTACAGGCTGTGTGTCTGTATAGTACCCTCTCTACAGGCTGTGTGTCTGTATAGTACCTCTCTACAGGCTGTGTGTCTGTATAGTACCCCTCTCTACAGGCTGTGTGTCTGTATAGTACCCTCTCTACAGGCTGTGTGTCTGTATAGTACCCCTCTCTGACAGGCTCTGTGTGTGTCTGTATAGTACCCCTCTCTACAGGCTGTGTGTCTGTATAGTACCCCTCTCTACAGGCTGTGTGTCTGTATAGTACCCCTCTCTCTACAGGCTTGTGTCTGTATAGTACCCCTCTCTACAGGCTGTGTGTCTGTATAGTACCCCTCTCTACAGGCTGTGTGTCTGTATAGTACCCCTCTCTACAGGCGTGTGTGTCTGTATAGTACCCCTCTCTACAGGCTGTGTGTCTGTATAGTACCCTCTCTACAGGCTGTGTGTCTGTATAGTACCTCTCTCTACAGGCTGTGTGTCTGTATAGTACCCCTCTCTACAGGCTGTGTGTCTGTATAGTACCCCTCTCTACAGGCTGTGTGTCTGTATAGTACCCCTCTACAGGCTGTGTGTCTGTATAGTACCCCTCTCTACAGGCTGTGTGTCTGTATAGTACCTCTCTACAGGCTGTGTGTCTGTATAGTACCCCTCTCTACAGGCTGTGTGTCTGTATAGTACCCTCTCTACAGGCTGTGTGTCTGTATAGTACCCTCTCTACAGGCTGTGTGTCTGTATAGTACCCTCTCTACAGGCTGTGTGTCTGTATAGTACCCCCTCTCTACAGGCTGTGTGTCTGTATAGTACCCCCTCTACAGGCTGTGTGTCTGTATAGTACCTCTCTACAGGCTGTGTGTCTGTATAGTACCCCCTCTCTACAGGCTGTGTGTCTGTATAGTACCTCTCTCTACAGGCTGTGTGTCTGTATAGTACCCTCTCTACAGGCTGTGTGTCTGTATAGTACCTCTACAGGCTGTGTGTCTGTATAGTACCCCTCTCTACAGGCTGTGTGTCTGTATAGTACCCCTCTCTACAGGCTGTGTGTCTGTATAGTACCCCTCTCTACAGGCTGTGTGTCTGTATAGTACCTCTCTACAGGCTGTGTGTCTGTATAGTACCCTCTACAGGCTGTGTGTCTGTATAGTACCCCTCTCTACAGGCTGTGTGTCTGTATAGTACCCTCTCTACAGGCTGTGTGTCTGTATAGTACCCCTCTCTACAGGCTGTGTGTCTGTATAGTACCCCTCTCTACAGGCTGTGTGTCTGTATAGTACCCTCTCTACAGGCTGTGTGTCTGTATAGTACCCCCTCTACAGGCTGTGTGTCTGTATAGTACCTCTCTCTACAGGCTGTGTGTCTGTATAGTACCCTCTCTACAGGCTGTGTGTCTGTATAGTACCCCTCTCTACAGGCTGTGTGTCTGTATAGTACCCCTCTCTACAGGCTGTGTGTCTGTATAGTACCTCCTCTACAGGCTGTGTGTCTGTATAGTACCCTCTCAGGCTGTGTGTCTGTATAGTACCCTCTCTACAGGCTGTGTGTCTGTATAGTACCCCTCTCTACAGGCTGTGTGTCTGTATAGTACCCTCACAGGCTGTGTGTCTGTATAGTACCCCTCTACAGGCTGTGTGTCTGTGCATAGCCTACAGGCTGTGTGTCTGTATACCTCTACAGGCTGTGTGTCTGTATAGTACCCTCTACAGGCTGTGTGTCTGTATAGTACCTCTCTACAGGCTGTGTGTCTGTATAGTACCCTCTCTACAGGCTGTGTGTCTGTATAGTACCCTCTCTACAGGCTGTGTGTCTGTATAGTACCCTCTCTACAGGCTGTGTGTCTGTATAGTACCTCTCTCTACAGGCTGTGTGTCTGTATAGTACCCTCTCTACAGGCTGTGTGTCTGTATAGTACCCTCACTCTACAGGCTGTGTGTCTGTATAGTACCTCTCTACAGGCTGTGTGTCTGTATAGTACCCCTCTCTACAGGCTGTGTGTCTGTATAGTACCTCTCTCTACAGGCTGTGTGTCTGTATAGTACCCTCTCTACAGGCTGTGTGTCTGTATAGTACCCTCTCTACAGGCTGTGTGTCTGTATAGTACCCCTCTCTACAGGCTGTGTGTCTGTATAGTACCTCTCTACAGGCTGTGTGTCTGTATAGTACCCCTCTCTACAGGCTGTGTGTCTGTATAGTACCCCTCTCTACAGGCTGTGTGTCTGTATAGTACCCCTCTCTACAGGCTGTGTGTCTGTATAGTACCCCCTCTACAGGCTGTGTGTCTGTATAGTACCCCTCTCTACAGGCTGTGTGTCTGTATAGTACCCCTCTCTACAGGCTGTGTGTCTGTATAGTACCTCTCTCTACAGGCTGTGTGTCTGTATAGTACCCCTCTCTACAGGCTGTGTGTCTGTATAGTACCTCTCTACAGGCTGTGTGTCTGTATAGTACCCCTCTCTACAGGCTGTGTGTCTGTATAGTACCCCTCTCTACAGGCTGTGTGTCTGTATAGTACCTCTCTACAGGCTGTGTGTCTGTATAGTACCTCTCTACAGGCTGTGTGTCTGTATAGTACCCCTCTCTACAGGCTGTGTGTCTGTATAGTACCCCTCTCTACAGGCTGTGTGTCTGTATAGTACCCCTCTCTCTACAGGCGTGTGTCTGTATAGTACCTCTCTCTACAGGCTGTGTCTGTATAGTACCCCTCTACAGGCTGTGTGTCTGTATAGTACCTCTCTACAGGCTGTGTGTCTGTATAGTACCTCTCTACAGGCTGTGTGTCTGTATAGTACTCTCTCTACAGGCTGTGTGTCTGTATAGTACCTCTCTACAGGCTGTTGTGTCTGTATAGTACCCCTCTACAGGCTGTGTGTCTGTATAGTACCCTCTACAGGCTGTGTGTCTGTATAGTACCCTCTCTACAGGCTGTGTGTCTGTATAGTACCCCTCTCTACAGGCTGTGTGTCTGTATAGTACCCCTCTCTACAGGCTGTGTGTCTGTATAGTACCCCTCTCTACAGGCTGTGTGTCTGTATAGTACCCCTCTCTACAGGCTGTGTGTCTGTATAGTACCCCTCTCTACAGGCTGTGTGTCTGTATAGTACCCTCTCTACAGGCTGTGTGTCTGTATAGTACCCCTCTCTACAGGCTGTGTGTCTGTATAGTACCCCTCTCTACAGGCTGTGTGTCTGTATAGTACCTCTCTACAGGCTGTGTGTCTGTATAGTACCCCTCTCTACAGGCTGTGTGTCTGTATAGTACCCCTCTCTACAGGCTGTGTGTCTGTATAGTACCCCTCTCTACAGGCTGTGTGTCTGTATAGTACCCTCTCTACAGGCTGTGTGTCTGTATAGTACCCCTCTCTACAGGCTGTGTGTCTGTATAGTACCTCTCTACAGGCTGTGTGTCTGTATAGTACCCCTCTCTACAGGCTGTGTGTCTTGTATAGTACCCCTCTCTACAGGCTGTGTGTCTGTATAGTACCCCTCTCTACAGGCTGTGTGTCTGTATAGTACCCCTCTCTACAGGCTGTGTGTCTGTATAGTACCCCTCTCTACAGGCTGTGTGTCTGTATAGTACCCTCTCTACAGGCTGTGTGTCTGTATAGTCCTCTCTCACAGGCTGTGTGTTGTATAGTACCCTCTACAGCTGTGTGTCTGTATAGTACCTCTCTACAGGCTGTGTGTTGTATAGTACCCTCTCTACAGGCTGTGTGTCTGTATAGTACCCTCTCTACAGGCTGTGTGTCTGTATAGTACCTCTCTACAGGCGTGTGTCTGTATAGTACCCTCTCTACAGGCTGTGTGTCTGTATAGTACCCCTCTCTACAGGCTGTGTGTCTGTATAGTACCCCTCTCTACAGGCTGTGTGTCTGTATAGTACCTCTCACAGGCGTGTGTCTGTATAGTACCTCTCTACAGGCTGTGTGTCTGTATAGTACCTCTACAGGCTGTGTGTCTGTATAGTACCCTCTCTACAGGCTGTGTGTCTGTATAGTACCTCTCTACAGGCTGTGTGTCTGTATAGTACCCCTCTCTACAGGCTGTGTGTCTGTATAGTACCCCTCTCTACAGGCTGTGTGTCTGTATAGTACCCCTCTCTACAGGCTGTGTGTCTGTATAGTACCCCTCTCTACAGGCTGTGTGTCTGTATAGTACCCCCCTCTACAGGCTGTGTGTCTGTATAGTACCCCTCTCTACAGGCTGTGTGTCTGTATAGTACCTCTCTACAGGCTGTGTGTCTGTATAGTACCCCTCTCTACAGGCTGTGTGTCTGTATAGTACCCCTCTCTACAGGCTGTGTGTCTGTATAGTACCCCTCTCTACAGGCTGTGTGTCTGTATAGTACCTCTACAGGCTGTGTGTCTGTATAGTACCCCTCTCTACAGGCTGTGTGTCTGTATAGTACCTCTCTCTACAGGCTGTGTGTCTGTATAGTACCCTCTCTACAGGCTGTGTGTCTGTATAGTACCCCTCTCTACAGGCGTGTGTGTCTGTATAGTACCCTCTCTACAGGCTGTGTGTCTGTATAGTACCCCTCTCTACAGGCTGTGTGTCTGTATAGTACCCCTCTCTACAGGCTGTGTGTCTGTATAGTACCCTCTCTACAGGCTGTGTGTCTGTATAGTACCTCTCTACAGGCTGTGTGTCTGTATAGTACCTCTCTACAGGCTGTGTGTCTGTATAGTACCCTCTCTACAGGCTGTGTGTCTGTATAGTACCCCCTCTCTACAGGCTGTGTGTCTGTATAGTACCCTCTCTGCAGGCTGTGTGTCTGTATAGTACCCCTCTCTACAGGCTGTGTGTCTGTATAGTACCCCTCTCTACAGGCTGTGTGTCTGTATAGTACCCCTCTCTACAGGCTGTGTGTCTGTATAGTACCCCTCTCTACAGGCTGTGTGTCTGTATAGTACCTCTCTACAGGCTGTGTGTCTGTATAGTACCCTCTCTACAGGCTGTGTGTCTGTATAGTACCCCTCTCTACAGGCTGTGTGTCTGTATAGTACCCTCTCTACAGGCTGTGTGGCTCTGTATAGTACCTCTCTACAGGCTGTGTGTCTGTATAGTACCCCTCTCTACAGGCTGTGTGTCTGTATAGTACCCCTCTCTACAGGCTGTGTGTCTGTATAGTACCTCTACAGGCTGTGTGTCTGTATAGTACCCCTCTACAGGCTGTGTGTCTGTATAGTACCTCTACAGGCTGTGTGTCTGTATAGTACCCCTCTCTACAGGCTGTGTGTCTGTATAGTACCCCTCTCTACAGGCTGTGTGTCTGTATAGTACCTCTCTACAGGCTGTGTGTCTGTATAGTACCTCTACAGGCTGTGTGTCTGTATAGTACCTCTCTACAGGCTGTGTGTCTGTATAGTACCCTCTCTACAGGCTGTGTGTCTGTATAGTACCCCTCTCTACAGGCTGTGTGTCTGTATAGTACCTCTCTACAGGCTGTGTGTCTGTATAGTACCTCTCTACAGGCTGTGTGTCTGTATAGTACCCTCCTACAGGCTGTGTGTCTGTATAGTACCCTCTCTACAGGCTGTGTGTCTGTATAGTACCCCTCTCTACAGGCTGTGTGTCTGTATAGTACCCCTCTCTACAGGCTGTGCTAAGGTCTGTATAGTAACCTCTCACATGTGGTTGTATAGTACTTACAGGCTGTGTGTCTGTATAGTACCTCTCTACAGGCTGTGTGTCTGTATAGTACCTCTCTACAGGCTGTGTGTCTGTATAGTACCTCTCTACAGGCTGTGTGTCTGTATAGTACCTCTCTACAGGCTGTGTGTCTGTATAGTACCTCTCTCTGCAGGCTGTGTGTCCTGCTAGCAGCCTGGGCCAGCTGTGTCTGCAGCTTGTTAGCATCCTGGAGGTGTTGGTCCTGTATTGAGCCCAGTCTACTCTGCATCTCTCTCTGGGACTTCTCCAGACTGGCAGTCTGCTCCCTGGAACTGAGGAGGGGGAGGACAGGGGGGAGGCCAGGGGGAGGCCAGGGGAGGACAGGGGGAGGCCAGGGGGAGGCCAGGGGGAGGACAGGGGGAGGACAGGGGGAGGACAGGGGGAGGACAGGGGGAGGACAGGGGGAGGACAGGGGGAGGACAGGGGAGGACAGGGGGAGGACAGGGGGAGGCCAGGGGGAGGACAGGGGGAGGACAGGGGGAGGTGGTCAGCACATGGATGGATGTTTTGTAATAATAAGGTTAGTCTATTGTAGATGTTGTGTACTTCAGCTTGCTCTCAACATTTCAACGGCTCTCTCCCCCTCCTCCCCCTCCATGCTGCCCAGCCCCATGTCAGCTCCTGCATACTACTGTGGTAGAAGCCCACCCACCCAGCTAATAAGTACCTGACAGGTTATCCACCCACCCAGCTAATAAGTACCTGACAGGTTATCCACCCACCCAGCTAATAAGTACCTGACAGGTTATCCACCCACCCAGCTAATAAGTACCTGACAGGTTCTCTACCCATCCACCCACCCAGCTAATAAGTACCTGACAGGTTATCCACCCACCCAGCTAATAAGTACCTGACAGGTTATCCACCCACCCAGCTAATAAGTACCTGACAGGTTATCCACCCACCCAGCTAATAAGTACCTGACAAGTTATCCACAAACCCACCCACCCAGCTAATAAGTACCTGACAGGTTATCCACCCACCCAGCTAATAAGTACCTGACAGGTTACCCACCCACCCAGCTAATAAATACCTGACATGTTATCCACAAACCCACCCACCCAGCTAATAAGTACCTGACAGGTTCTCTACCCACCCACCCAGCTAATAAGTAGCTGACAGGTTCTCTACCCATCCACCCACCCAGTTAATAAGCACCTGACAGGTTATCCACCCACCCAGCTAATAAGTACCTGACATGTTATCCACAAACCCACCCACCCAGCTAATAAGTACCTGACAGGTTCTCTACCCACCCACGCAGCTAATAAATACCTGACAGGTTCTCTACCCACCCACACAGCTAATAAGTACCTGACATATTATCCACAAACCCACCCACCCAGCTAATAAGTACCTGACAGGTTCTCTACCCATCCACCCACCCAGCTAATAAGCACCGACAGGTATCCACCACCCAGCTAATAAGTACTGACAGGTTCACTACTCACTCACCCAGCTAATAAATACCTGACAGGTTACCCACCCACCCAGCTAATAAATACCTGACAGGTTATCCACCCACCCAGCTAATAAGTACCTGACAGGTTACCCACCCACCCAGCTAATAAGTACCTGACAGGTTCTCTACCCACCCACCCAGCTAATAAGTACCTGACAGGTTCTCTACCCACCCACCCAGCTAATAAGTACCTGACATGTTATCCACAAACCCACCCACCCAGCTAATAAGTACCTGACAGGTTCTCTACCCATCCACCCACCCAGCTAATAAGTACCTGACAGGTTCTCTACCCATCCACCCACCCAGCTAATAAGTACCTGACAGATTCTCTACCCATCCACCCACCCAGCTAATAAGCACCTGACAGGTTATCCACCCACCCAGCTAATAAGTACCTGACAGGTTCACTACTCACTCACCCAGCTAATAAATACCTGACAGGTTACCCACCCACCCAGCTAATAAATACCTGACAGGTTACCCACCCACCCAGCTAATAAATACCTGACAGGTTATCCACCCACCCAGCTAATAAGTACCTGACAGGTTACCCACCCACCCAGCTAATAAGTACCTGACAGGTTCTCTACCCACCCACGCAGCTAATAAATACCTGACAGGTTCTCTACCCACCCACCCAGCTAATAAGTACCTGACATGTTATCCACAAACCCACCCACCCAGCTAATAAGTACCTGACAGGTTCTCTACCCATCCACCCACCCAGCTAATAAGTACCTGACAGATTCTCTACCCATCCACCCACCCAGCTAATAAGTACCTGACAGGTTCACTACCCACCCACCCAGCTAATAAATACCTGACAGGTTACCCACCCACCCAGCTAATAAATACCTGACAGGTTACCCACCCACCCAGCTAACAAATACCTGACAGGTTATCCACCCACCCAGCTAATAAATACCTGACAGGTTACCCACCCACCCAGCTAATAAATACCTGACAGGTTATCCACCCACCCAGCTAATAAGTACCTGACAGGTTACCCACCCACCCAGCTAATAAATACCTGACAGGTTATCCACCCACCCAGCTAATAAGTACCTGACAGGTTACCCACCCACCCAGCTAATAAGTACCTGACAGGTTAGCCACCCACACTGTACCAGGCTAGCACATCCCCCCAATAGCACTAGATTCCTCCACCCTCCGACAGCGCTGACTGTGATGAAGGATTTCAACAGTAAGGAGTGTTGAGTGTCAGCAGAGACCCGGGGACTGACAGAGAGCAGAGACCCGGGGACTGACAGAGAGCAGAGACCCGGGGACTGACAGAGAGCAGAGACCCGGGGACTGACAGAGAGCAGAGACCCGGGGACTGACAGAGAGCAGAGACCCGGGGACTGACAGAGAGCAGAGACCTGGGGACTGACAGAGAGCAGAGACCTGGGGACTGACAGAGAGCAGAGACCCAGTCTGCAGTAAGCCTGGTCTGCAGTAAGCCTGGTCTGCAGTAAGCCTGGTCTGCAGTAAGCCTGGTCTGCAGTAAGCCTGGTCTGCAGTAAGCCTGGTCTGCAGTAAGCCTGGTCTGCAGTAAGCCTGGTCTGCAGTATGCAAAAAGCAACACTTGGCAAACCTTACCACTGTCACTTTATCTGGATCTTATTGCTCTGTGTTGTGGCCACAACCCTCCGCCCCACATCATATGTCTTGGTGTAACAGTGTTCAGTAGAGTCAGGGCTACCCCCCCAATGGCTGTGTCTGCAGTGTGTAGACCCACCTGTCCAGTTCAGTCTCCAGTCTGTGTAGTCTGTCCACCAGGGTCGTCTTCTCGGAACGGAGCCACTCACACTCCTGCTGCAGACTGGAGCAGTCCTTCTGAAGACGGTCCAACTCTCCTACAGAGAGACAGATTATCATTATTATAGCAGTCCTTCTGAAGACGGTCCAACTCTCCTACAGAGAGACAGATTATCATTATTATAGCAGTCCTTCTGAAGACGGTCCAACTCTCCTACAGAGAGACAGATTATCATTATTATAGCAGTCCTTCTGAAGACGGTCCAACTCTCCTACAGAGAGACAGATTATCATTATTATAGCAGTCCTTCTGAAGACGGTCCAACTCTCCTACAGAGAGACAGATTATCATTATTATAGCAGTCTTTCTGAAGACGGTCCAACTCTCCTACAGAGAGACAGATTATCATTATTATAGCAGTCCTTCTGAAGACGCTCCAACTCTCCTACAGAGAGACAGATTATCATTATTATAGCAGTCCTTCTGAAGACGGTCCAACTCTCCTACAGAGAGACAGATTATCATTATTATAGCAGTCCTTCTGAAGACGGTCCAACTCTCTGATTTCAAAACAGTGGCAACTTTAATGCTGCAAGGATGTGATCACAAAGAAGTGGATTTTTCGCTGGGGTAGAGAGAGAGATGTCAGTTTCAATTCCATATGATGGAGGATAATGTAAGAGCAAACTTCAATTCCTGAGGAATTGATCAGGAAAACCCATCTGGCTCTGCTATTGGAAGGGTTAGCGGTTAGCGTGGTATCGTACCTTGTAGCTGGTGGGCTCTCTGCTGGTGCTGGCTCTGCTATTGGAAGGGTTAGCGGTTAGCGTGGTATCGTACCTTGTAGCTGGTGGGCTCTCTGCTGGTGCTGGCTCTGCTATTGGGGAAGGGTTAGCGTTAGCGTGGTGATCGTACCTTGTAGCTGGTGGGCTCTCTGCTGGTGCTGGCTCTGCTGGAAGGGTTAGTGGTTAGCGTGGTATCGTACTCTGAGCTGGTGGGCTCTCTGCTGGTGCTGGCTCTGCTATTGGAAGGGTTAGCGGTAGCGTGGTATCACCTTGTAGCTGGTGGGCTCTCTGCTGGTGCTGGCTCTGCTATTGGAAGGGTTAGCGGTTAGCGTGGTATCGTACCTTGTAGCTGGTGGGCTCTCTGCTGGTGCTGGCTCTGCTATTGGAAGGGTTAGTGGTTAGCGTGGTATCGTACCTTGTAGCTGGTGGGCTCTCTGCTGGTGCTGGCTCTGCTGTAGGAAGGTGGCCTGCAGGGAGTTGATCTCCTGTTCGTATTTTGCCGCAGCCTGCCGCCACTTCTCCAGCTCGGCCGTGACACCTCCCAGGTCCCTCTGCAGGGCGGCGATGTCGCGCTCCCTCTCGGCCGTGGCGGCCTCCATGGCGTGGCGGAGGACTAGCACCTCCTCCTGAGCCGAGTACAGCTCCTCCCACGTGCTGCTGCTGCTCTCTCTCTGCTCCTTCAACTCCTCCATGTCCCCTGCTAGCTTCCCCAACTGGCCTGGGAACATATAGTATATACAATATATAACCTCGCTTCCCCAACTGGCCTGGGAACATATGGTATATACAGTCATGTACACTATATAATATACAGTGCTATGAAAAAGTATTTGCCCCCTTTCTAATTTTCTCTACTTTTGCATATTTGTGATACTGAATGTTATCAGAGCTTCAACCAAAACCTAATTTTAGATAAAGGGAACATAAGTGAACAAATAACACAACAATTACATATTTATTTCATAAACAAAGTTATGCAACACCCAATTCCCCTGTGTGAAAAAGTAATTGCCCCCTTACACTCAGTAACTGGTTGTGCCACCTTTAGCTGCAATGACTCCAACCAAACGCTTCCTGTGGTTGTTGATCAGTCTCTCACATCGCTGTGGAGGAATTTTGGGCCCACTCTTCCATGCAGAACTGCTTTATCTCAGTGACTTGTGGGTTTTCAAGCATGAACTGCTCATTTCAAATCCTGCCACAACATCTCAATTAGGATTAGGTCTGGACTTTGACTAGGCAATTCCATAACGTCCAATTTGTTGCTTTTTAGCTATTTTCATGTAGACTTGATTGTGTGTTTTGGATCATTGTCTTGCTGCATGACCCAGCTGCGCTTCAGCTTCAGCTCACAGACGGATGGTCTGACATTCTCCTGTAGAATTCTCTGATACAGAGCAGAATTCATGGTTCCTTCTATTAAGGCAAGTCGTCCAGGTCCTGAGGCAGCAAAGCATCCCCAAACCATCACTCCACCACCACCATGCTTGACCTTTGGTATGATGTTCTTACTGTGGAATGCAGTGTTTGGTTTTCGCCAGGCATAATGGGACCCATCTCGTCCATAATTGTTGTGTTATTTGTCCACTTATGTTCCCTTTATCTAAAATTAGGTTTTGGTTGAAGATCTGATAACATTCAGTATGACAAATATGCAAAAGTAGAGAAAATTAGAAAGGGGGCAAATACTTTTTTTCATAGCACTGTATAACCTCGCTTCCCCAACTGGCCTGGGAACAATCATGTCATGTAGACAATAATATATATGGGCTGTAAGACGCGGGTTGCCATACACAAGGTTGCTGGTTTGATTCCCACCCCAACCCTAAACTTAACCAATCACGTTTGCACATCTGCCATAAGGGGGTGGGGGGGGGGACGGGGGGATGGGGGGGGACAACTGTCTGTTAGTTACTATACGCACTCTGTCAGTAATGTATCTGGATGGTATAGTAATATAAAGTAATGTATCGTATAGTAATGTAAGATATGGTATAGTAATGTAATGTACAGTGGGGGAAAAAATGTATTTAGTCAGCCACCAATTGTGCAAGTTCTCCCACTTAAAAAGATGAGAGAGGCCTGTAATTTTCATCATAGGTACACGTCAACTATGACAGACAAAATGAGAAATAAAATCCAGAAAATCACATTGTAGGATTTTTAATGAATTTATTTGCAAATTATGGTGGAAAATAAGTATTTGGTCAATAACAAAAGTTTGTTGGCAATGACACAGGTCAAACGTTTTCTGTAAGTCTTCACAAGGTTTTCACACACTGTTGCTGGTATTTTGGCCCATTCCTCCATGCAGATCTCCTCTAGAGCAGTGATGTTTTGGGGCTGTCGCTGGGCAACACGGACTTTCAACTCCCTCCAAAGATTTTCTATGGGGTTGAGATCTGGAGACTGGCTAGGCCACTCCAGGACCTTGAAATGCTTCTACGAAGCCACTCCTTCGTTGCCGGGCGGTGTGTTTGGGATCATTGTCATGCTGAAAGACCCAGCCACGTTTCATCTTCAATGCCTGCTGATGGAAGGAGGTTTTCACTCAAAATCTCACGATACATGGCCCCATTCATTCTTTCCTTTACACGGATCAGTCAGTCCTGGTCCTTTGCAGAAAAACAGCCCCAAAGCATGATGTTTCACCCCCATGCTTCACAGTAGGTATGGTGTTCTTTGGATGCAACTCAGCATTCTTTGTCCTCCAAACACGACGAGTTGAGTTTTTTAGCAAAAAGTTCTATTTTGGTTTCATCTGACCATATGACATTCTCCCAATCCTCTTCTGGATCATCCAAATGCACTCTAGCAAACTTCAGACGGGCCTGGACATGTACTGCCTTAAGCAGGGGGACACGCCTGGCACTGCAGGATTTGAGTCCCTGGCGGAGTAGTGTGTTACTGATGGTAGGCTTTGTTACTTTGGTCCCAGCTCTCTGCAGGTCATTCACTAGGTCCCCCGTGTGGTACTGGGATTCTTGTGATCATTTTGACCCACGGGGTGAGATCTTGCGTGGAGCCCCAGATCGAGGGAGATTATCAGTGGTCTTGTATGTCTTCCATTTCCTAATAATTGCTCCCACAGTTGATTTCTTCAAACCAAGCTGCTTACCTATTGCAGATTCAGTCTTCCCAGCCTGGTGCAGGTCTACAATTTTGTTTCTGGTGTCCTTTGACACCTCTTTGGTCTTGGCCATAGTGGAGTTTGGAGTGTGACTGTTTGAGGTTGTGGACAGGTGTCTTTTATACTGATAACAAGTTCAAACAGGTGCCATTAATACAGGTAACGAGTGGAGGACAGAGGAGCCTCTTAAAGAAGAAGTTACAGGTCTGTGAGAGCCAGAAATCTTGCTTGTTTGTAGGTGACCAAATACTTATTTTCCACCATAATTTGCAAATAAATTCATTAAAAATCCTACAATGTGATTTTCTGGATATTTTTTTCTCAATTTGTCTGTCATAGTTGACGTGTACCTATGATGAAAATTACAGGCCTCTCTCATCTTTTTAAGTGGGAGAACTTGCACAATTGGTGGCTGACTAAATACCCTTTTTCCCCACTGTATGGTAATGTAAGGTAAGGTATGGTATAGTAATGATATGTATGGTAATGTATGGTATAGTAATGTAAAGTCTGGTATAGTAATGTATGGTATAGTAATGTAAAGTCTGGTATAGTAATGTATGGTATAGTAATGTATAGTATAGTAATGTATGGTATAGTAATGTAATGTATGGTATAATAATGTAATGTATGGTAATGTATAGTATAGTAAGGTATGGTATAGTAATGATATGTATGGTAATGTATGGTATAGTAATGTATGGTATAGTAATGTATAGTATAGTAATGTATGGTATAGTAATGTATAGTATAGTAATGTATGGTATAGTAATGTATAGTATAGCAATGTATGGTATAGTAATGTAATGTAAGGTAATGTATAGTATAGTAAGGTATGGTATAGTAATGATATGTATAGTAATGTATGGTATAGTAATGTATGGTATAGTAATGTATAGTATAGTAATGTATGGTATAGTAATGTAATGTATGGTATAATAATGTAATGTATGGTAATGTATGGTATAGTAATGTATAGTATAGTAATGTATGGTATAGTAATGTAATGTATGGTATAATAATGTAATGTATGGTAATGTATGGTATAGTAATGCAATGCATGATAATGTAATGTAATGTAATGTATAGTAATGTAGGTAGGTACTGTATCGATATAGTATGTGGCAGGGGTATTCACCTCTTACCCTACGAGGTCCGGAGCCTGCTGGTTTTCTGTTCTACCTGAACTGGATCTGTACTATACTCACTCTGTAATGTACTGGATCTGTACTATACTCTGATGTACTGGATCTGTACTATATTCTAATGTACTGGATCTGTACTGTACTGATCTGTACTATACTCTGTAGGGACTGATCTGTACTATACTCACTCTGTAGGGACTGATATGTACTATACTCACTCTGTAGGTACTGATCTGTACTATACTCTGTAGGGACTGATCTGTACTATACTCACTCTGTAGGTACTGATCTGTACTATACTCACTCTGTAGGTACTGATCTGTACTATATACTCACCCTGTAGGTACTGATCTGTACTATATACTCACCCTGTAGGTACTGATCTGTACTATATACTCACTCTGTAGGTACTGATCTGTACATACTTGTAGGTACTGATCTGTACTTATACTCTGTAGGTACTGATCTGTACTATACTCTGTAGGTACTGATCTGTACTATACTCACTCTGTAGGTACTGATCTGTACTATACTCACCCTGTAGGTACTGATCTGTACTATATACTCACCCTGTAGGTACTGATCTGTACTATATACTCACTCTGTAGGTACTGATCTGTACTATATACTCACTCTGTAGGTACTGATCTGTACTATACTCACTCTGTAGGTACTGATCTGTACTATATACTCACCCTGTAGGTACTGATCTGTACTATATACTCACTCTGTAGGTACTGATCTGTACTATACTCACTCTGTAGGTACTGATCTGTACTATATACTCACCCTGTAGGTACTGATCTGTACTATATACTCACCCTGTAGGTACTGATCTGTACTATATACTCACTCTGTAGGGACTGATCTGTACTATACTCACTCTGTAATGTACTGGATCTGCACTTTACTCTAATGTACTGGATCTGCACTATATTCTAATGTACTGGATCTGCACTATATTCTAATGTACTGGATCTGCACTATACTCTGTAATGTACTGGATCTGCAC
Organism: Coregonus clupeaformis; assembly: GCF_020615455.1. Taxonomy (NCBI): domain Eukaryota; kingdom Metazoa; phylum Chordata; class Actinopteri; order Salmoniformes; family Salmonidae; genus Coregonus; species Coregonus clupeaformis. The sequence goes on along the minus strand of NC_059203.1, from coordinate 14,171,990 downwards.
TATACTCTAATGTACTGGATCTGCACTATATTCTAATGTACTGGATCTGCACTATACTCTAATATACCAAATCTGTACTGTACTGATCTGTACTATATACTCACTCTGTAGGTACTGATCTGTACTATATACTCACTCTGTAGGTACTGATCTGTACTATATACTCTGGTACTTACTCTTGCAGGTACTGATCTGTACTATATACTCACTCTGTAGGTACTGATCTGTACTATACTCACTCTGTAGGTACTGATCTGTACTATAATCACTCTGTAGGTACTGATCTGTACTATACTCTGTAGGTACTGATCTGTACTATACTCTGTAGGTACTGATCTGTACTATACTCACTCTGTAGGTACTGATCTGTACTATATACTCACTCTGTAGGTACTGATCTGTACTATACTCACTCTGTAGGTACTGATCTGTACTATACTCACTCTGTAGGTACTGATCTGTACTATACTCACTCTGTAGGTACTGATCTGTACTATACTCACTCTGTAGGTACTGATCTGTACTATACTCACCCTGTAGGTACTGATCTGTACTATACTCACTCTGCAGGTACTGATCGTACTATACTCACTCTGTAGGTACTGATCTGTACTATACTCACTCTGCTAGGTACTGATCTGTACTATACTCACCCTGCAGGTACTGATCTGTACTATATACTACTCTGTAGGTACTGATCTGTACTATATACTCACTCTGTAGGTACTGATCTGTACTATACTCACCCTGTAGGTACTGATCTGTACTATACTCACTCTGTAGGTACTGATCTGTACTATACTCACTCTGTAGGGACTGATCTGTACTATACTCACTCTGTAGGGACTGATCTGTACTATACTCACTCTGTAGGTACTGATCTGTACTATACTCTGTAGGTATTGATCTGTACTATATACTCACTCTGTAGGGACTGATCTGTACTATACTCACTCTGTAGGTACTGATCTGTACTATATACTCACTCTGTAGGTACTGATCTGTACTATATACTCACTCTGTAGGTACTGATCTGTACTATATACTCACTCTGTAGGTACTGATCGTACTATATACTCACTCTGTAGGTACTGATCTGTACTATAACACTCTGTAGGTACTGATCTGTACTATATATCTCACTCTGTAGGTACTGATCTGTACTATACTCACTCTGTAGGTACTGATCTGTACTATATACTCACTCTGCAGGTACGATCTGTACTATAACTACTCTGTAGGTACTGATCTGTACTATACTCACTCTGTAGGTACTGATCTGTACTATATACTCACTCTGTAGGTACTGATCTGTACTATATACTCACTCTGTAGGTACTGATCTGTACTATATACTACTCTGTAGGTACTGATCTGTACTATATACTCTCTGTAGGTACTGATCTGTACTATATACTCACTCTGTAGGTACTGATCTGTACTATATACTCACTCTGTAGGTACTGATCTGTACTATATACTCACTCTGTAGGTACTGATCTGTACTATACTCACTCTGTAGGTACTGATCTGTACTATATACTCACACCTGTAGGTACTGATCTGTACATATACTCACTCTGTAGGTACTGGATCTGTACATACTCACTCTGTAGGTACTGATCTGTACTATATACTCACTCTGTAGGTACTGATCTGTACTATATACTCACTCTGTAGGTACTGATCTGTACTATATACTCACTCTGTAGGTACTGATCTGTACTATATACTCACTCTGTAGGTACTGATCTGTACTATACTCTGTAGGTACTGATCTGTACTATATACTCACTCTGTAGGTACTGATCTGTACTATATACTCACTCTGTAGGTACTGATCTGTACTATATACTCACTCTGTAGGTACTGATCTGTACTATATACTCACTCTGTAGGTACTGATCTGTACGATATACTCACTCTGTAGGTACTGATCTGTACTATACTACTCTGTAGGTACTGGATCTGTACTATATACTCACTCTGTAGGTACTGATCTGTACTATATACTCACCTGTAGGTACTGATCTGTACTATACTCACCTCTGTAGGTACTGGATCGTACTATATACTCACTCTGTAGGTACTGATCTGTACTATATACTCACTCTGTAGGTACTGATCTGTACTATATACTCACTCTGTAGGTACTGATCTGTACTATACTCTGTAGGTACTGATCTGTACTATACTCACTCTGTAGGTACTGATCTGTACTATATACTCACTCTGTAGGTACTGATCTGTACTATATACTCACTCTGTAGGTACTGATCTGTACTATATACTCACTCTGTAGGTACTGATCTGTACTATACTCACTCTGTAGGTACTGATCTGTACTATATACTTCTGTAGGTACCTGATCTGTACTATATACTCACCCTGTAGGTACTGATCTGTACTATATACTCACTCTGTAGGTACTGATCTGTACTATATACTCACTCTGTAGGTACTGATCTGTACTATATACTCACTCTGTAGGTACTGATCTGTACTATATACTCACTCTGTAGGTACTGATCTGTACTATATACTCACTCTGTAGGTACTGATCTGTACTATATACTCACTCTGTAGGTACTGGATCTGTACTATATACTCACTCTGTAGGTACTGATCTGTACTATATACTCACTCTGTAGGTTCTGATCTGTACTATACTCTGTAGGTACTGATCTGTACTATACTCTGTAGGTACTGATCTGTACTATACTCACTCTGTAGGTACTGATCTGTACTATATACTCACCCTGTAGGTACTGATCTGTACTATATACTCACTCTGTAGGTTCTGATCTGTACTATACTCTGTAGGTACTGATCTGTACTATACTCTGTAGGTACTGGATCTGTACTATATCTCACTCTGTAGGTACTGATCTGTACTATATACTCACTCTGTAGGTACTGATCTGTACTATACTCACTCTGTAGGTACTGATCTGTACTATATACTCACCCTGTAGGTACTGATCTGTACTATACTCACTCTGTAGGTACTGATCTGTACATATACTCACCTGAGGTACTGATCTGTACTATACTCACCCTGTAGGTACTGATCTGTACTATACTCACTCTGTAGGTACTGATCTGTACTATATACTCACTCTGTAGGTACTGATCTGTACTATACTCTGTAGGTACTGATCTGTACTATACTCTGTAGGTACTGATCTGTACTATAATCACTCTGTAGGTACTGATCTGTACTATACTCACTCTGTAGGTACTGATCTGTACTATATACTACTCTGTAGGTACTAGATCTGTACATATACTCACTCTGTAGGTACTGATCCGTACTATACTCACTCTGTAGGTACTGATCTGTACTATACTCTGTAGGTACTGATCTGTACTATACTCTGTAGGTACTGATCTGTACTATATATCACGTAGGTACTGATCTGTACTATACTCTGTAGGTACTGATCTGTACTATACTCTGTAGGTACTGATCTGTACTATACTCTGTAGGTACTGATCTGTACTATACTCACTCTGTAGGTACTGATCTGTACTATACTCACTCTGTAGGTACTGATCTGTACTATACTCTGTAGGTACTGATCTGTACTATATACTCACTCTGTAGGTACTGATCTGTACTATACTCACTCTGTAGGTACTGATCTGTACTATACTCTGTAGGTACTGATCTGTACTATAATCACTCTGTAGGTACTGATCTGTACTATACTCACTGTAGGTACTGATCTGTACTATACTCACTCTGTAGGTACTGATCTGTACTATACTCTGTAGGTACTGATCTGTACTATATACTCACTCTGTAGGTACTGATCTGTACTATACTCACTCTGTAGGTACTGATCTGTACTATACTCACTCTGTAGGTACTGATCTGTACTATACCTGTAGGTACTGATCTGTACTATACTCACTCTGTAGGTACTGATCTGTACTATATACTCACTCTGTAGGTACTGATCTGTACTATATACTCACTCTGTAGGTACTGATCTGTACTATACTACTCTGAGGACTGATCGAACACCTGTAGGTACTGATCTGTACTATACACTCTGTAGGTACCTGATCTGTACTATATACTCACTCTGTAGGTACTGATCTGTACTATATACTCACCTGTAGGTACTGATCTGTACTATATACCACCCTGTAGGTACTGATCTGTACTATATACTCCCTGTAGGTACTGATCTGTACTTATACTCACTCTGTAGGTACTGATCTGTACTATATACTCACTCTGTAGGTACTGATCTGTACTATACTCTGTAGGTACTGATCTGTACTTATACCACTCTGTAGGTACGATCTGTACTATATACTCAACTCTGTAGGTAACTGGGATCTGTACTATATACTCACTCTGTAGGTACTGATCTGTACTATATACTCACTCTGTAGGTACTGATCTGTACTATATACTCACTCTGTAGGTACTGATCTGTACTATATACTCACTCTGTAGGTACTGATCTGTACTATATACTCACCCTGTAGGTACTGATCTGTACTATATACTCACTCTGTAGGTACTGGATCTGTACTATACTCTGTAGGTACTGATCTGTACTATACTCACTCTGTAGGTACTGATCTGTACTATATACTCACCTCTGTAGGTACTGATCTGTACTATATACTCACTCTGTAGGTACTGATCTGTACTATACTCACTCTGTAGGTACTGATCTGTACTATAACTACTCTGTAGGTACTGGATCTGTACTATATACTCACTCTGTAGGTACTGATCTGTACTATATACTCACTGTAGGTACTGATCTGTACTATACTCACTCTGTAGGTACTGATCTGTACTATATACTCACTCTGTAGGTACTGATCTGTACTATATACTCACCTGTAGGTTCTGATCTGTACTATACTCTGTAGGTACTGATCTGTCACTATATCACTCTGTAGGTACTGGATCTGTACTATACTCACTCTGTAGGTACGATCTGTACTATCACTCGAGGTACTGGATCTGTACTATACTACTCTGTAGGTACTGATCTGTACTATATACTCACTCTGTAGGTACTGATCTGTACTATATACCACTCTGCAGGTACTGATCTGTACTATACTCACTCTGTAGGTACTGATCTGTACTATACTCACTCTGTAGGTACTGATCTGTACTATATACTCACTCTGTAGGTACGATCTGTACTATACTCTGTAGGTACTGATCTGTACTATATTCACTCTGTAGGTACTGATCTGTACTATACCTCTGTAGGTACTGGATCTGTACTATACTCACCCTGTAGGTACTGGATCTGTACTATACTCTGTAGGTACTGATCTGTACTATATACTCACTCTGTAGGTACTGATCTGTACTATTTCTCTCACTCTGTAGGTACTGATCTGTACATATACTCACTCTGTCAGGTACTGATCTGTACATCATACTCACCTGTAGGTACTGGATCTGTACTATACACTCACTCTGTAGGTACTGATCTGTACTATATACTCACTCTGTAAGTACTGATCTGTACTATACTCTGTAGGTACTGATCTGTACTATACTCTCCTGTAGGTACTGATCTGTACTATATACTCACTTGGTAGGTACTCACCGACTATACTACTCTGTAGGTACTGATCCTGTACTAGAATGGAATACACTCTGTAGGTACTGATCTGTACTATATAATCACTCTGTAGGTACGATCTGTACTATACTCTCTGTAGGTACTGATCTGTACATATACTCACCTGTAGGTACTGATCTGTACTATACTCACTCTGTAGGTACTGATCTGTATATACTCACTCTGTAGGTTCTGGATCTGTACTACTCACTGCAGGTACTGATCTGTACTATATATCTTGTAGGTACCGATCTGCACTATATCACCCTGTAGGTACTGATCTGTACTATATACTCACTCTGTAGGTACTGATCTGTACTATACCTGGGTATGATCTCTATACTGCAGGTACTGGATCTGTACTATACTCACCTGTAGGTACTGATCTGTACCATAATCACTCTGTGGAGGTACTGATCTGTACTATACTCTGTAGGTACTGATCTGTACTATACTTCCTGTAGGTACTGATCTGTACTATATCACTCTGTAGGTACTGATCTGTACTATATACTCACTCTGTAGGTACTGATCTGTACTATACTCACTCTGTAGGTACTGATCGTACTATACTCACTCTGTAGGTACTGATCTGTACTATACTCACTCTGTAGGTACTGATCTGTACTATATACTCACCTCTGTAGGTAACTGATCTGTACTATACTCACTCTGTAGGTACTGATCTGTACTTATACTGTAGTACTGGAACGTACAACTGAGGTAGATCTGTATAATAGGATACTATACTTGCAGTACTGATCGATATAATCTGCAGTATGATATAATAACGGATGATAAATATAGATCGAAATAGTACTGATCTGAAAATCACTGCAGGTAGATCGTACTAACTCTGTAGGTATGATCTGTACTATAACTCTGTAGGTACTGATCTGTACATACTCTGTAGGTACTGATCTGTACTATACTTGTAGGTACTGATCTGTACTATAACTCACCGTAGGTACTGATTAAATGTAGGTACTGATCTGTACATAGAGTACTGATCTGTACTATACTCTGTAGGTACTGATCTGTACTATACTCTGTAGGTATGATCTGTACTATAATCACTCTGTAGGTACTGATCTGTACTATACCACTGTAGGTACTGATCTGTACTATACACCCTGTAGGTACTGATCTGTATATACTACTCAGACGATCTGTACTATACTCACTCTGTAGGTACTGATCTGTATATATACTTTAGGTACTGATCTGTACTATATACTCCTCTGTAGGTACTGATCTGTACTATATACTCACCCTGTAGGTACTGATCTGTACTATATACTCACCTGTAGGTACTGATCTGTACCATATACTCACTCTGTAGGTACTGATCGTACTATACTCTGTAGGTACTGATCTGTACTAATACTATCGAGGCATGATCGTACATATACTCACTCTGTAGGTACTGATCTGTACTATACTCACTCTGTAGGTACTGATCTGTACTATACTCACTGTAGGTACTGATCTGTACTATATACTCACTCTGTAGGTACTGATCTGTACTATATACTCACCCTGTAGGTACTGATCTGTACTATATACTCACTCTGTAGGTACTGATCTGTACTATATACTCACTCTGTAGGTTCTGATCTGTACTATACTCACTCTGTAGGTTCTGATCTGTACTATACTCACTCTGTAGGTTCTGGATCTGTACTATATACTCACTCTGTAGGGATAACAACCGAGGTTGATCTGTACTATACTCACTCTGTAGGTTCTGGATCTGTACTATATACTCACTCTGTAGGTTCTGATCTGTACTATACTCTGTAGGTACGGATCTGTACTATACTCACTCTGTAGGTTCTGGATCTGTACTATACTCTGTAGGTACGGATCTGTACTATACTCTGTAGGTTCTGATCTGTACTATACTCACTCTGTAGGTTCTGGATCTGTACTATACTCACTCTGTAGGTTCTGGATCTGCTTGGCTGACTCCTCTGTCTGCTGTTTGTTAGTCCTCCTCTCCTCTTCCAGTAAGGCCTGGAGGTCCAGACACTTCTGCTTGCCTGTGTTGGCCAACTCCTGGGCCTCCAGCAGCTCTCTGTGGAGGTGGTGAATCACCTGCTCTGTGTCCCTGGGCTCCAGGTTGACCCGACGGAGCTCGTCTGGAGAGAGGAGAGACAAGCTAGTTAGACTTAGGGACAGACCGGGACCCCCTCCCCCTCCCCCTCCCCCTCCCCCTCCCCCCAGACCAGGACCATGTCTGGCATAATGACTGCTGGAGGGTTATGTGCTTGATGTGGTGGAGAGTCCCGGGGTGTGAAGGTCCTGTGGGATGATGTGGTCTGGGGGCAGGGAGGGACCACAAACCAACCATGTCATCTCACTCCTCCACTCACATCACAGATCACAGACCAGATGTTAACACTGATGTCATGATTCTGTTTATACCTGCTTATATTTCTGTCCCCCTTCCTGTGTCAGACCTTACAACCAGTACATAGTGATCGCGCTGACGTCATCCCCGTCAACTCCCGATGGCGCATGAAGTACGGAAGTATTTGAATTTGAAGCGAGCCATATTTTGCTGAATGGGGCTGAATGGCACCAGAAACATCTCAAAAGGATCATGGTAGATGTAGTTGTTTTTCCTCTTGCCTGACAGAGTTTAATGGGGGCCTCCTGGTAGCCTGCCATCCTGTGTGGTGACATGTACTAGTCAGAATGCATCACTATTGAAACCTTAAAATAATTCACCGTGGGGATAGAACTTGATCATAATAAACTAAATTTGAGAGCCGAAAACGGGCATCTAGAGTTTTTGGGGTTTACATAGGCTTTCTAGGGCAGACCAGGGCTTTCTAGGGCAGACCAGGGCTTTCTAGGGCAGACCAGGGCTTTCTAGGGCTGACCAGGGCTTTCTAGGGCAGACCAGGGCTTTTGGCACCCCCCAGTAGAGCTTGTGACTTCATGCTCCAGACCAGACACTGGTGTGTTTGTTAGAGGGTGACCAAGGAGCGTATTTACTTTACAGTGACTAACACACATGGCCTTTAGATCTCCCTCTCTCCCCCGCCCTCTCCCTCCCTCCCTCTCTGCACTCCTTCCTTCCTCTCTACACTCCTTCCTTCCTCTCCACACCCCTTCCTCCCTCCACACCCCTCCCCTCTCTCCACACCCCCTCCCCACACCCTCCTCTCTCCACACCCCTCTCTCCACATCCTCCTTCTCTCCACCTTCTCCCCTCTCCACCCCCCCCTCACATCCCTTCCTTCTCTCCACACTTCTCCCTCCACCCCCCCCCCCCCTCCACATCCTTCCTTCTCTCCACACTTCTCCCTCTCTCCACCCCCCCTCCACACTCCCCTCTCTCCACACCCCCCCTCTCTCCACACCCCCCTCCACACCCTCCTCTCTCCACACCCCCCCCCCACACCCCTCCCTCGCCACACCCTCCTCCCGCCACACTTCCTTCCTCTCTCCACCCCCTCCCCCACCCCTTCCTCTCCACACCCCTCCTCTCTCCACTCCCCTCCCTCTCTTTCCACATCCCTCCTTCCCTCTCTATATAACTATATATCTTCAGGACCTGGAAGACTTGCTGTGATAAATGGAACCATGTATTCTGCTGTCCACCAAAAAATCCTGAAGGAGAATGTACGGCCATCAGTTTGTGACCTCAAGCTGCAGCGAACTTGGGTTCTGCAGCAGGACAATGATCCAAAACACACCAGCAAGTCCACCTCTGAATGGCTGAAGAAAAACAAAATGAATACTTTGGAGTGGCCTAGTCAAAGTCCTGACCTGAATCCTATTGAGATGCTGTGGCATAAGCCACATTGGAAAACCCTCCAATGTGGCTGAATTACAACAATTCTGCAAAGATGAGTGGGCCAAAATTCCTCCACAGCGCTGTAAAAGACTCATTGCAAGTTATCGCAAACGCTTGATTGCAGTCGTTGCTGCTAAGGGTGGCCCAACCAGTTATTAGGTTGTAGGGGGCAATCACTTTTTCACACAGGGCCATGTGGGTTTGGATTTTGTTTTCCCTTAATAATAACAACCTTCATTTCAAAACTGCATTTTGTGTTTACTTGTGTTATCTTTGACTAATATTTACATTTGTTTGATGATCTGAAACATTTAAGTGTGACAAACATGCAAACAAATCAGGAAGGGGGCAAACACTTTCACACCACTGTGTAGCATCCAGAACAATGGGACTGAATGGTCATAATGTTCGGTTCAGTTTCCAGGGGGCTAGAGAATCAGAGGGCCTTGCTCCAGGGAGAAGTGATGACAGGGCTGGGCATCAGAAGGGATTTACTGAGTGACCTCTAGAGTGAGAAGTGAGTGAGGACGGGGGGCTCTTCAGTCACACCAGGCTCGGTGCTATGGAGGTGTTGAGATGTGAGGCTGAAGCTCTCTGGCTGCTTCTGTCTGACTAGAGCCCAGTCCCAGGCACATGATGGCCCTGCTGAACGGCCATATCCTCCCACGCCTCTGCACCTGGACCAGGATTCACCTTGCTGCCTGGGGTAGGGCCAGGTCAGGCCAGTGTCAGAGAGGAAGTCAGGCCAGGCCAGTGTCAAAGACAGGCCAGGCCAGTGTCAAAGAAATAGGTACTCCTAAATGCTTAATTTAGAGTTATTAATGTAACTTTAGTTGTTCTACAAACATTGGGCTATATGTTTTGATTTTTAATAGATTGTAAGGCTGCATGATGCGACTATTGATGATTTGAAAAAAGTCACTTGAAAGTCGTGAGCTCTGCTTTGTTTTTTTGCGCAGGCTGTACACACTTCATCAGTCTCTCATTCACAATTTGACAAGCACTTGATAATGCCTCAAATTTCACGGTGGCATCCCCTTTGTGTGGCCGTAATGAACAATAAAAAAAATCCTTGCCTTTTGCGGCCAGTGGCCGTTGTGCCCTTCTCCCTGAGGTTGGCCTCTGCTCTCCCTAACAACACCATCAAAAAGCTCTCCCTAACACAACACCATCACAAAGCTCTCCCTAACAACACCATCACAAAGCTCTCCCTAACAACACCATCACAAAGCTCTCCCTAACAACACCATCACAAAGCTCTCCCTAACACAGCACCATCACAAAGCTCTCCCTAACACAGCACCATCACAAAGCTCTCCCTAACACAGCACCATCACAAAGCTCTCCCTAACACAGCACCATCACAAAGCTCTCCCTAACACAACACCATCACAAAGCTCTCCCTAACACAGCACCATCACAAAGCTCTCCCTAACACAGCACCATCACAAAGCTATCCCTAACAACACCATCACAAAGCTCTACCTAACACAACACCATCACAAAGCTCTCCCTAACAACACCATCACAAAGCTCTCCCTAACACAACACCATCACAAAGCTCTCCCTAACACAACACCATCACAAAGCTCCTAACAACACCATCACAAAGCTCTCCCTAACACAACACCATCACAAAGCTCTCCCAACAACACCATCACAAAGCTCTCCCTAACACAGCACCATCACAAAGCTCCCTAACAACACCATCACAAAGCTCCTCCTAACACAGCACCATCACAAAGCTCTCCTAACACAGCACCATCATAAAGCTCTCCCTAACACAGCACCATCACAAAGCTCTCCTAACACAGCACCATCACAAAGCTCTCCCTAACAACAACCATCACAAAGTCTCCTAACAACACCATCACAAAGCTCTCCCTAACAACACCATCACAAAGCTCTCCCTAACACAACACCATCACAAAGCTCTCCCTAACACAACACCATCACAAAGCTCTCCCTAACACAGCACCATCACAAATCTCTCCCTAACACAGCACCATCACAAAGCTCTCCCTAACACAACACCATCACAAAGCTCTCCCTAACACAGCACCATCACAAAGCTCTCCCTTAACACAGCACCATCACAAAGCTCTCCTAACAACACCATCACAAAGCTCTCCCTAACACAACACCATCACAAAGCTCTCCTAACAATACCATCACAAAGCTCTCCTAACACAATACCATCACAAAGCTCTCCCTAACACAATACCATCACAAAGCTCTCCTAACAACACCATCACAAAGCTCTCCCCTAACACAGCACCATCACAAAGCTCTCCCTAACACAGCACCATCACAAAGCTCTCCCCTAACAATACCATCACAAAGCTCTCCCTAACACACCATCACAAAGCTCTCCCTAACACACCATCACAAAGCTCTCCTAACACACCATCACAAAGCTCTCCCTAACACAACACCATCACAAAGCTCTCCCTAACACAGCACCATCACAAAGCTCTCCCTAACAACACCATCACAAAGCTCTCCCTAACACAGCACCATCACAAAGCTCTCCCTAACACAACACCATCACAAAGCTTTCCTAACACAACACCATCACAAAGTCTCTCCTAACGCAACACCATCACAAAGCTCCCTAACACAACACCATCACAAAGCTCTCCTAACACCACACCATCACAAAGCTCTCCCTAACACAACACCATCACAAAGCTCTCCCTAACAACACCATCACAAAGCTCTCCCTAACAACACCATCACAAAGCTCTCCCTAACATAACACCATCACAAAGCTCTCCCTAACACACCATCAGCAAAGCTCTCCCTAACACAACACCATCACAAAGCTCTCCCTAACACAACACCATCACAAAGCTCTCCCTAACACAGCACCATCACAAAGCTCTCCCTAACACAACACCATCACAAAGCTCTCCCTAACACAGCACCATCACAAAGCTCTCCCTAACACAACACCATCACAAAGCTCTCCCTAACACAGCACCATCACAAAGCTCTCCCTAACACCATCACAAAGCTCTCCCTAACACAACACCATCACAAAGCTCTCCCTGACACAACACCATCACAAAGCTCTCCCTAACACAGCACCATCACAAAGCTCTCCCTAACACAACACCATCACAAAGCTCTCCCTAACACAGCACCATCACAAAGCTCTCCCTAACACAACACCATCACAAAGCTCTCCCTAACACAACACCATCACAAAGCCCTCTCTAACACACCATCACAAAGCTCTCCCTAACACACCATCACAAAGCTCTCCCTAACACACCATCACAAAGCTCTCCCTAACACAACACCATCACAAAGCTCTCCCTAACACACCATCACAAAGCTCTCCCTAACACAGCACCATCACAAAGCTCTCCCTAACACAGCACCATCACAAAGCTCTCCCTAACACAACACCATCACAAAGCTCTCCCTAACAAACACCATCACAAAGCTCTCCTAACACAACACCATCACAAAGCTCTCCCTTAACACAACACCATCACAAAGCTCTCCCTAACACAACACCATCACAAAGCCTCCCTAACACAACACCATCACAAAGCTCTCCCTAACACAACACCATCTACAAAGCTCTCTAACACACCATCACAAAGCTCTCCTAACACAGCACCATCACAAAGCTCTCCCTAACACAACACTATCACAAAGCTCTCCTAACACAACACCATCACAAAGCTCTCCCTGACACAACACCATCACAAAGCTCTCCCTAACACAGCACCATCACAAAGCTCTCCCTAACACAACACCATCACAAAGCTCTCCCTAACACAAACATCACAAAGCTCTCTCTAACACATCATCACAAAGCTCTCCCTAACACACCATCACAAAAGCTCTCCTAACACACCATCACAAAGCTCTCCCTAACACAACACCATCACAAAGTCTCTCAACACAACACCATCACAAAGCTCTCCCTAACACACCATCACAAAGCTCTCCTAACACAGCACCATCACAAAGCTCTCCCTAACACAACACCATCACAAAGCTCTCCCTAACACAACACCATCACAAAGCTCTCCCTAACACAACACCATCACAAAGCTCTCCCTAACACCATCACAAAGCTCTCCTAACACAACACCATCACAAAGCTCTCCTAACACACCATCACCAAGCTCTCCCTAACACACCATCACAAAGCTCTCCTAACACAACACCATCACAAAGATCTCCCTAACAGCACCATCTACAAAGCTCTCCCTAACACAACACCATCACAAAGCTCTCCCTAACACAACACCATCACAAATCTCCTCAACACAACACCATCACAAAGCTCTCCCTAACACAACACCATCACAAAGCTCTCTCTAACACACCATCACAAAGCTTCCCTAACACAGCACCATCACAAAGCTCTCTCTAACACAACACCATCACAAAAGCTCTCCCTAACACAACACCATCACAAAGCTCTCCCTGACACAACACTCATCACAAAGCTCTCCCTAACACAGCACCATCACAAAGCTCTCCCTAACAAAACACCATCACAAAGCTCTCTCTAACACACCATCACAAAGCTCTTCCCCTAACACACTATCACAAAGTCTCCCTAACACACCATCACAAAGCTCTCCTAACACACCATCACAAAGCTCTCCCTAACACAACACCATCACAAAGCTCTCCTAACACACCATCACAAAGCTCTCCCTAACACAGCACCATCACAAAGCTCTCCCTAAACACAACACCATCACAAAGCCTCCCTAACACAACACCATCACAAAGCTCTCCCTAACACCATCACAAAGCTCTCCCTAACACAACACCATCACGAAGCTCTCCCTAACACAACACCATCACAAAGCTCTCCCCAACACCATCACAAAGCTCTCCCCTAACACAACACCATCACAAAGCCTCTCCCTAACACAACACCATCACAAAGCTCTCCCTAACACACCATCACAAAGCTCTCCCTAACACACCATCACAAAGCTCTCCTAACACACCATCACAAAGCTCCCCTAACACAACACCATCACAAAGCCCTCTAACACAACACCATCAAAAAGCTCAACACAACACATCACAAAGCTCTCCTAACACAACACCATCACAAAGCTCTCCCCTAACACACCATCACAAAGTCTCCCTAACACAACACCATCACAAAGCTCTCCCAACAGCACCATCACAAAGCTCTCCCTAACACAACACTATCACAAAGCTCTCCTAACACAAAACCATCACAAAGCTCTCCCTAACACAACACCATCACAAAGCTCTCCCTAACACAACACCATCACAAAGCTCTCCCTAACACAACACCATCACAAAGCCCTCTCTAACACACCATCACAAAGCTCTCCCTAACACACCATCACAAAGCTCTCCCTAACACACCATCACAAAGCTCTCCCTAACACAACACCATCACAAAGCTCTCCCTAACACACCATCACAAAGCTCTCCCTAACACACCATCACAAAGCTCTCCCTAACACACCATCACAAAGCTCTCCCTAACACAACACCATCACAAAGCTCTCCCTAACACACCATCACAAAGCTCTCCCTAACACAGCACCATCACAAAGCTCTCCCTAACACAACACCATCACAAAGCTCTCCCTAACACAACACCATCACAAAGCTCTCCCTAACAACACCATCACAAAGCTCTCCTAACACAACACCATCACAAAGCTCTCCTAACACAACACCATCACAAAGCTCTCCCTAACACAACACCATCACAAAGCTCTCCCTAACACAACACCATCACAAAGCTCTCCCTAACACAACACCATCACAAAGCTCTCTCTAACACACCATCACAAAGCTCTCCCTAACACAGCACCATCACAAAGCTCTCCCTAACACAACACCATCACAAAGCTCTCCCTAACACAACACCATCACAAAGCTCTCCCTGACACAACACCATCACAAAGCTCTCCCTAACACAGCACCATCACCAAAGCTCTCCCTGACACAACACCATCACAAAGCTCTCCTAACACAGCACCATCACAAAGCTCTCCCTAACACAACACCATCACAAAGCTCTCTCTAACACACCATCACAAAGCTCTCCCTAACACACCATCACAAAGCTCTCCCTAACACAACACCATCACAAAGCTCTCCCTAACACAACACCATCACAAAGCTCTCCCTAACACACCATCACAAAGCTCTCCCTAACACAACACCATCACAAAGCTCTCCCTAACACAGCACCATCACAAAGCTCTCCTAACACACCATCACAAAGCTCTCCCTAACACAGCACCATCACAAAGCTCTCCTAACACAACACCATCACAAAGCTCTCCCCTAACACAACACCATCACAAAGCTCTCCCTAACACAACACCATCACAAAGCTCTCCCTAACACAACACCATCACAAAGCTTTCCCTAACACCATCACAAAGCTCTCTCTAACACAACACCATCACAAAGCTCTCCCTAACACAACACCATCACAAAGCTCTCCCTAACACACCATCACAAAGTCTCCCTAACACACCATCACAAAGCTCTCCCTAACACAACACCATCACAAAGCTCTCCCTAACAGCACCATCACAAAGCTCTCCCTAACACAACACCATCACAAAGCTCTCCCTAACACAACACCATCACAAATCTCTCCCTAACACAACACCATCACAAAGCTCTCCCTAACACAACACCATCACAAAGCTCTCTCTAACACACCATCACAAAGCTCTCCCTAACACAGCACCATCACAAAGCTCTCCCTAACACAACACCATCACAAAGCTCTCCCTGACACAACACCATCACAAAGCTCTCCCTGACACAACACCATCACAAAGCTCTCCCTAACACAGCACCATCACAAAGCTCTCCCTAACACAACACCATCACAAAGCTCTCTCTAACACACCATCACAAAGCTCTCCCTAACACACCATCACAAAGCTCTCCCTAACACACCATCACAAAGCTCTCCCTAACACACCATCACAAAGCTCTCCCTAACACAACACCATCACAAAGCTCTCCCTAACACACCATCACAAAGCTCTCCCTAACACAGCACCATCACAAAGCTCTCCCTAACACAACACCATCACAAAGCTCTCCCTAACACAACACCATCACAAAGCTCTCCTAACACCATCACAAAGCTCTCCCCTAACACAACACCATCACAAAGCTCTCCCCTAACACAACACCATCACAAAGCTCTCCCTAACACAACACCATCACAAAGCTCTCCCTAACACCATCACAAAGCTCTCCTAACACAACACCATCACAAAGCTCTCCCCCCTAACACAACACCATCACAAAGCTCTCTCTAACACACCATCACAAAGCTCTCCCTAACACACCATCACAAAGCTCTCCCTAACACACCATCACAAAGCTCTCCCTAACACAACACCATCACAAAGCTCTCCCTAACACAACACCATCACAAAGCTCTCCCTAACACACCATCACAAAGCTCTCCCTAACACAACACCATCACAAAGCTCTCCCTAACACACCATCACAAAGCTCTCCCTAACACACCATCACAAAGCTCTCCCTAACACACCATCACAAAGCTCTCCCTAACACACCATCACAAAGCTCTCCCTAACACAACACCATCACAAAGCTCTCCCCTAACCACCATCACAAAGCCCCCCCTAACCACGCACCATCCCAAAGCTCTCCCTAACACAACACCATCACAAAGCTCTCCCTAACACAACACCATCACAAAGCTCTCCCCTAACACCATCACAAAGCTCTCCCTAACACAACACCATCACAAAGCTCTCCTAACACAACACCATCACAAAGCTCTCCCTAACACCATCACAAAGCTCTCCCTAACACAACACCATCACAAAGCTCTCCCTAACACAACACCATCACAAAGCTCTCCCTAACACACCATCACAAAGCTCTCCCTAACACACCATCACAAAGCTCTCCTAACACACCATCACAAAGCTCTCCCCTAACACAACACCATCACAAAGCTCTCCCTAACACAACACCATCACAAAGCTCTCCCTAACACACCATCACAAAGCTCTCCCTAACACAACACCATCACAAAGCTCTCCCTAACACACCATCACAAAGCTCTCCCTAACACAGCACCATCACAAAGCTCTCCCTAACACAACACCATCACAAAGCTCTCCCTAACACAACACCATCACAAAGCTTTCCTAACAACACCATCACAAAGCTCCCCTAACACAACACCATCACAAAGCTCTCCCTAACACAACACCATCACAAAGCTCTCCCTAACACAACACCATCACAAAGCTCTCCCTAACACAACACCATCACAAAGCTCTCCCTAACACAACACCATCACAAAGCTCTCTCTAACACACCATCACAAAGCTCTCCCTAACACAGCACCATCACAAAGCTCTCCCTAACACAACACCATCACAAAGCTCTCCCTAACACAACACCATCACAAAGCTCTCCCTGACACAACACCATCACAAAGCTCTCCCTAACACAGCACCATCACAAAGCTCTCCCTGACACAACACCATCACAAAGCTCTCCCTAACACAGCACCATCACAAAGCTCTCCCTAACACAACACCATCACAAAGCTCTCTCTAACACACCATCACAAAGCTCTCCCTAACACACCATCACAAAGCTCTCCCTAACACAACACCATCACAAAGCTCTCCCTAACACAACACCATCACAAAGCTCTCCCTAACACACCATCACAAAGCTCTCCCTAACACAACACCATCACAAAGCTCTCCCTAACACAGCACCATCACAAAGCTCTCCCCCTAACACACCATCACAAAGCTCTCCCTAACACAGCACCATCACAAAGCTCTCCCTAACACAACACCATCACAAAGCTCTCCCTAACACAACACCATCACAAAGCTCTCCCTAACACAACACCATCACAAAGCTCTCCCTAACACAACACCATCACAAAGCTCTCCCTAACACCATCACAAAGCTCTCCCTAACACAACACCATCACAAAGCTCTCCCTAACACAACACCATCACAAAGCTCTCCCTAACACACCATCACAAAGCTCTCCCTAACACACCATCACAAAGCTCTCCCTAACACAACACCATCACAAAGCTCTCCCTAACAGCACCATCACAAAGCTCTCCCTAACACAACACCATCACAAAGCTCTCCCTAACACAACACCATCACAAATCTCTCCCTAACACAACACCATCACAAAGCTCTCCCTAACACAACACCATCACAAAGCTCTCTCTAACACACCATCACAAAGCTCTCCCTAACACAGCACCATCACAAAGCTCTCCTAACACAACACCATCACAAAGCTCTCCCTGACACAACACCATCACAAAGCTCTCCCTGACACAACACCATCACAAAGCTCTCCCTAACACAGCACCATCACAAAGCTCTCCCTAACACAACACCATCACAAAGCTCTCTCTAACACACCATCACAAAGCTCTCCCTAACACACCATCACAAAGCTCTCCCTAACACACCATCACAAAGCTCTCCCTAACACACCATCACAAAGCTCTCCCTAACACAACACCATCACAAAGCTCTCCCTAACACACCATCACAAAGCTCTCCCCTAACACAGCACCATCACAAAGCTCTCCTAACACAACACCATCACAAAGCTCTCCCCTAACACAACACCATCACAAAGCTCTCCCTAACACAACACCATCACAAAGCTCTCCCTAACACAACACCATCACAAAGCTCTCCCTAACACAACACCATCACAAAGCTCTCCCTAACACAACACCATCACAAAGCTCTCCCTAACACCATCACAAAGCTCTCCCTAACACAACACCATCACAAAGCTCTCCCTAACACAACACCATCACAAAGCTCTCCCTAACACACCATCACAAAGCTCTCCCTAACACACCATCACAAAGCTCTCCCTAACACACCATCACAAAGCTCTCCCTAACACAACACCATCACAAAGCTCTCCCTAACACAACACCATCACAAAGCTCTCCCTAACACACCATCACAAAGCTCTCCCTAACACACCATCACAAAGCTCTCCTAACACACCATCACAAAGCTCTCCTAACACAACACCATCACAAAGCTCTCCCTAACACAACACCATCACAAAGCTCTCCCTAACACAACACCATCACAAAGCTCTCCCTAACAACACCATCACAAAGCTCTCCCTAACACAACACCATCACAAAGCTCTCCCTAACACAACACCATCACAAAGCTCTCCCTAACACAACACCATCACAAAGCTCTCCCTAACACAACACCATCACAAAGCTCTCCCTAACACAACACCATCACAAAGCTCTCTCTAACACACCATCTACAAAGCTCTCCCCTAACACAGCACCATCACAAAGCTCTCCCTAACACAACACCATCACAAAGCTCTCCCTAACACAACACCATCACAAAGCTCTCCCTGACACAACACCATCACAAAGCTCTCCCTAACACAGCACCATCACAAAGCTCTCCCTGACACAACACCATCACAAAGCTCTCCCTAACACAGCACCATCACAAAGCTCTCCCTAACACAACACCATCACAAAGCTCTCTCTAACACACCATCACAAAGCTCTCCCTAACACACCATCACAAAGCTCTCCCTAACACAACACCATCACAAAGCTCTCCCTAACACAACACCATCACAAAGCTCTCCCTAACACACCATCACAAAGCTCTCCCTAACACAACACCATCACAAAGCTCTCCCTAACACAGCACCATCACAAAGCTCTCCCTAACACACCATCACAAAGCTCTCCCTAACACAGCACCATCACAAAGCTCTCCCTAACACAACACCATCACAAAGCTCTCCCTAACACAACACCATCACAAAGCTCTCCCTAACACAACACCATCACAAAGCTCTCCCTAACACAACACCATCACAAAGCTCTCCCTAACACCATCACAAAGCTCTCCCTAACACAACACCATCACAAAGCTCTCCCTAACACAACACCATCACAAAGCTCTCCCTAACACACCATCACAAAGCTCTCCCTAACACACCATCACAAAGCTCTCCCTAACACACCATCACAAAGCTCTCCCTAACACAACACCATCACAAAGCTCTCCCTAACACACCATCACAAAGCTCTCCCTAACACACCATCACAAAGCTCTCCCTAACACAACACCATCACAAAGCTCTCCCTAACACACCATCACAAAGCTCTCCCTAACACAACACCATCACAAAGCTCTCCCTAACAGCACCATCACAAAGCTCTCCCTAACACAACACCATCACAAAGCTCTCCCTAACACAACACCATCACAAAGCTCTCCCTAACACAACACCATCACAAAGCTCTCCCTAACACAACACCATCACAAAGCTCTCCCTAACAGCACCATCACAAAGCTCCATATATAGTCAGGAGTAGCAGCTGTGAGACCCACACCACACCCTGACAGGTTGGCAGGCCTGATATGATACAAATGGCACCCTATTCCCTATATAGTGCACTACTAATACCCATAGGCTGCACTATATAGGGAATAGGGTGCCATTTGGTAATACCTAATAAAAATGTTCATCATACAACATCCCCATAAATGGCACCGACCACTGTTGAAGTGAACCACTGTTGAAGTGAACCACTGTTGAAGTGAACCACTGTTGAAGTGAACCACTGTTGATCCATCCTGTTGCCTCCACCCAACAAGGTTTGATGTTAACCATACTACCACATAATAAACAAGTCAACCAATATTGAGAAGTAAATCTATATTATTATATATAAATATGTATTACCTTTGAGCAGGGCGACCCTGTTCTGTGGATCGTTCAGCTCATGATCATCCATGTTTCCGTCTACACACACACACACAGACAGAGTGAGAGAGACAGAGTGAGAGAGAGAGAGAGACAGAGAGAGAGAGAGAGAGAGAGAGAGAGAGAGAGACAGAGAGAGAGAGAGACAGAGAGAGAGAGAGACAGAGAGAGAGAGACAGAGAGAGAGAGAGAGAGAGAGAGAGAGAGACAGAGAGAGAGAGAGAGAGAGAGAGAGAGAGAGAGACAGAGACAGAGAGAGAGAGAGAAGGAAAAGAGAGAGAGAGAGAGAGAGAAGGAAAAGAGAGAGAGAGAGAGAGAGAGAGAGAAGGGAAAAGAGAGAGAGAGAGAGAGAGAGAGAGAGAGAGAGAGAGGAGGGAAAGACAGGAAGGAAAGAGATGATTAACAGTGAGCTGGGACCAGACCAGGCCAAACGGACAGAGAGGCATTGAGTGACAAACTAAATCAATAGTTATCCCATGGTTCTGCTCTGGATAGAGTTTAATTAGCACGCTATGCTGATGATGTCTTAGTTATAATTGATTAACATAAAACAAAATATTTTTTTTACACATCGGCTTATCATCTTAGAAGCATAGTGAAGAGTGATTGACGTTATGAATGAACATAAAGTCTACAGTAATTGAAATCTGTCAGTCCTTATAATTAAATAAAAAAGGACATACCTCTGTCAACTTCAAAATAGTTCACCTTTAAAAAAAATTGCTGAAAAAAATATTGACTTCTTTATATTATAAAAAGTTTAACTGTATTTTGTTGTTGGAGGTGTTTTACCTGATGTGTCGTCACTGCTGCGATCTTTGCTGGGGCTTAGTGTATCCGACATGTCCGACTCCTTGGCATCCAGCAGGTTTTCTACTGGACAGAGGGACCGACCAATTAGAACAGGGGAAGGGGACTACACACACACAACACTGAACTACCAAATTCATAAAACCACATGACATAAAATGTAAGAGAAAGTATGTTTAACTCTATAAGCAATATTAAAACAGTACACATGACATGTCCACAAAGCTCTCCCTAACACAACACAATACCACAAAGCTCTCCCTAAGACCCCCCCCGTTGCTTCAGTTGGTTTGCTCCCCTAATTCCCAGCCACCCATGGTCATAGACCTGCCTGCCAGGGGGTATGGTGTGTGTGTGTATGGATGCACCACATCACTGAAATTTACATTTGTACATTTTAGTCATTTAGCAGACGCTCTTATCCCAGAGCGACTTACAGTTAGTGAATACATTAATTTAAATTTTATTTAATTTCCCCCCCGTGGGAATCAAACCCACAACCCTGGCGTTGCAAACGCCATGCTCTACCAACTGAGCTACATCCCTGCCATTCATACATACAGCCGGCCATTCCCTCCCCTACCAGTTGGGGCTAAACACTAAAACTAGTTGTTACTGTTCTACAGAGCCAGTTGGGGCTAAACACTAAAACTAGCTGTTTGCTAACTCAACAATAGTCCTTATGCACTGTGGTATTTGGGGAGTGAGAGTAAGAGTGAGTGAGTGAGTGAGTGAGAGAGTGAGAGAGTGAGAGAGTTAGGGAGAGAGTGTGCACAATAGTGGAAATGTGTCCAGGGGTCCAGGCATTGTCTCACAGCTCAGAGCTCCTGTCCAACAACATAACAAGGGATTTGTTTGTCTGACTCTGTTCAGGGCTGGTGTTAGAGCCATTTTGATGTAAGAAAGAAAATGTATTCAACTTATTTTGGTTGATTTATTAAAAGATATATCAATGTATAGAAAATGCTTATTATTGTAGAGGAATGTATGTCAACTGTTCTTTATGTTATATGTATGATAGAAGCCTTTTATGGATGCTATAGTGACACCTGGTGGACACAATTTGATTTAATAATGGGCCTGAGGGAACACAGTGTGTTGTGAATTCTGTTATGAATGTATTGTAATGTTTTTAAAATTGTATAACTGCCTTAATTTTGCCGGACCCCAGGAAGAGAAGCTGCTGCCTTGGCAGCAGCTAATGGGGATCTATCATAAATACAAATACCTACGGTTTACCTGTAAGAATAGAGAATGATGGGTTATGGGTAAAGATGGTGTCAGTAACTCATTAGGACAGCTGATTGACCTGAGGGAAGTTGCTTAGTAGAGCTACAGTTTTCTACCCTTTCTTTTGGATTTAACTTGCCTGCTGCTAACGTTTCTTTTGGATTTAACTTGCCTGCTGCTAACGTTTCTTTTGGATTTAACTTGCCTGCTGCTAACGTTTCTTTTGGATTTAACTTGCCTGCTGCTAACGTTTCTTTTGGATTTAACTTGCCTGCTGCTAACGTTTCTTTTGGATTTAACTTGCCTGCTGTTAACGTTTCTTTTGGATTGAATTTGCCTGCTGCTAACGTTTCTTTTGGATTTAACTTGCCTGCTGTTAACGTTTCTTTTGGATTGAATTTGCCTGCTGCTAACGTTTCTTTTGGATTGAATTTGCCTGCTGCTAACGTTTCTTTTGGATTTAACTTGCCTGCTGCTAACGTTTCTTTTGGATTGAATTTGCCTGTTGCTATTTATCATTTTGTACTTTGGGATTTGACCTTTTTGCCATATCACTTGGAACCCGTTTAACCTCATCTGGATTACAACGCTTTCTTTTACAATTTACCAACCTGGAATCTGTGTGACAAACAATGGACAATTAACTTGAGTAATAAATACATTTGAACTGCAACAGCAAATCTCCTTTCATCGATGGAAACTCGTAAGGAACCAAACCTGTATTTAGGCTTTTATAGAAGAGGCCTTTTAAAATCTGGAACCTAAACCACTACAGCTGCTCAGAGCTACAGTCCAACAACACAAGGGGTTTGTCGGACTCTGTTCAGGGCTGGTCAGTCACCCTATAGTAGAGGTCTTCGTGATCTTCCTGTTCGGCTTTGCGTCCCCTCGGGCTCGTGCGGTGGAGGAGATCTTCGTGGGCTATACTCAGCCTGGTCTCAGGGTGGTAGGTTGGTGGTCTGTTGATATCCCTCTCGTGGTGCGGGGGCTGTGCTTTGGCAAAGTGGGTGGGGTTAAATCCTGCCTGGTTGACCCTGTCTGGGGGTATCGTCGGACGGGGCCACAGTGTCTCCCGACTCCCCGTCTCAGCCTCCAGTATCTATGCTGCAATAGTCTATGTTCTATCTGGTGTAATTCTCCTGTCTTATCTGGTGTCTTTAAGTTCTCTCTCCCTATCTCTCCCCCCTCCCGGAGGACCTGAGCCCTAGGACCATGCCTCAGGACTACCTGGCCTGACGACTACTGTCTGTCCCCAGTCCACCTGGTCATGCTGCTGATCCAGTTTCTGCTGTTCTGCCTGCGGCTATGGAACCCTGACCTGTTCACCGGACATGCTACCTTGTCCCGGACCTGCTGTTTTCGTCTCTCTCCCTCTCCCTCCCCTGTCTCGACCTCTGAATGCTCGGCTATGAAAAGCCAACTGACATTTACTCCTGAGGTACTGACCTGTTGCAACCTCTACAACCACTGCCATTATTATTTGACCTTGCTGGTCATCTATGAACGTTTTAACATCTTCAAGAACGATCTGGCCTTAATGGCCATGTACTGTTATAATCTCCACCCGGCACAGCCAGAAGAGGACTGGCCACTCCTCAGAGCCTGGTTCCTCTCTAGATTTCTTCCTAGGTTCCTGCCTTTCTAGGGAGTTTTTACTAGCCACGGTGCTTCTACATCTGCATTGCTGCTGTTTGGGGTTTTAGGCTGGGTTTCTGTATAAGCACTTTGTGACTTCTGCTGATGTAAAAAGGGCTTTATAAATACATTTGATTGATTCACGGATCCACCTGTACCCGAATGCCCGAGACGGGACCCGAGTAGGTCCGGATCCAGAATTATATATGACACTGGTCTGGGTCGTCGGATCTGATATGATAGTTACGGTCTTGGGTATGTATAATTTTAACTGACTTGTCTGAACGCGACTGCTGCAGTAAAAAGCCCCAGGTCCATTATGGAAAGGGTCCGACCTCTACCCTATGATGGGGTCTGCTGAGCCCCCTGGGTTACAGCTCAAACTCTGTCAACCTCCATGAGTATATTTGTCATTTGCTATTTGGACTATTGATTTTCTTCTTGATATTTTGAGTGGACATTTTTACTGCACGAGGGATCTGGCAATACAAGCATTTCGCATCACCTGTAATAACTGCTAAACGGTGTATGCAACAAATAAACTTTGATTTGAGATTGGAAACACAGGCGCTGCCGATCAGTGGTATCTGTTTTGAGCAGCCTCTTGCCTGATCTTGGTGGCAGTAATCTGGTGTGTGTGTGTGTACTGTAATCTGGTGTGTGTGTGTACTGTAATCTGGTGTGTGTGTGTGTGTGTGTACTGTAATCTGGTGTGTGTGTGTGTACTGTAATCTGGTGTGTGTGTGTGTACTGTAATCTGGTGTGTGTGTGTACTGTAATCTGGTGTGTGTGTGTGTGTGTGTACTGTAATCTGTATAATCTTGGGGGATTAAGGTTGGTCAGATGCCATGAGACATCTGTAGCATCTCTGCCATTCCCTCCCATCCTTCACTCTGAAACAAAACTATTGGCATGATGAGGTCTGTTAGTTACTGTTCCCTGCTGCTAGAATCCTTGTCAGTGGCCTGGTCTCGTATTATAAAACAGTGTTGTGTGATTCAGCTGCAGTTTAATCTCCTGGCTGCATTCGGACTGCAGAGAGAGACGGTACCAGGCAGCTGACCCTTAGACGATTCGTGCCAGGAGAACTTTAACAGCCGACTCGTGGCTTGGATGCGACTAATAATGCCCCGAGTACAGTTTTACCTACAAAAAACAGGCACTGTGGTTGGGAAAAGCTTCAAGAGCTGATACCCACGGATCATGCAGATTCAGGCTAGACAGGTGAACCACAGAGGCCAGGCCAGATTCAGGATAGACAGAAGGAGAACCATAGAGGCCAGGCCAGATTCAGGATAGACAGAAGGAGAACCATAGAGGCCAGGCCAGATTCAGGATAGACAGAAGGAGAACCATAGAGGCCAGGCCAGATTCAGGATAGACAGAAGGAGAACCATAGAGGCCAGGCCAGATTCAGGATAGACAGAAGGAGAACCATAGAGGCCAGGCCAGATTCAGGATAGACAGAAGGAGAACCACAGAGGCCAGGCCAGATTCAGGATAGACAGAAGGAGAACCAGAGAGGCCAGATTTAGGACAGGCCAAAGAGATGACTACCCGACGGTAGAGAGCAGGCCAGTTGCAACTAAACGGAGAGCTGGCCTGGCTCAGGTTGGGCTCCTCTGGAAGAACAATACCTGGTAACAAGCACAGGGTGGCGCTGTTGGGCACATGCTGGAGTTTATCTCGTTTTTCTTATACCCAATAGACGGTTGTTGTTAAGCAACAAAACCCACGCATGCAACTATGGGGCAAAACAGATGAGGTTGGCTAAGATAGTTGACAACATGTAAGCTATATATATATATATATATATATATCGTCTCCAATGTTAACTGAAAAAATTAATACATTTGCACAATGAGCACTTGTCTCAAATACATCGATACAGTCATTGGTTAGCTAGCTAGCGAATTTTAGCAATATTAGCATTGCCATGAAATCAGACGAAAACACCTCAAAACAAGACATGACGAGCTGAAACGAGCCACTTGCGATTCCCCACATGGCAGCTTCCTGTCATTGTTGCTAGCAATCTGTCCGTCCAGAATCACAACAACATGCGGACTTCTGCCCCGTGGAAGCGAGCACATGGTTTTGGTGACGTTGTCAGCTAACCCATCTATGGAGCCCTTGTAATGAACAGTGTTTTACCTTTGAGTCTGTCAGGACTGGTAAGGCTGTCTCCTTCTGCCGTCTGGTGGTTCTGCAGGTGGGCATCTATGACCTCTGAGACAGATGCATAGTAGAGGTCAGCCATTAGTAAGACTGTGGTCATAACACCTCATATCAGTTACATTTAGGGAAAAGTATTGGAAATCAGCATACGAAGCAATTTTATCGTATCTGTCCATAATATTGAAATTTGAGAGGAGCAAAACTTCTCTCCCGACACTTATGCCACAACATTTGTACAATCAAAATAAATTATCTACATTTGTCATTTTATTTTCTAAAGATCTGTCAGTCGGTGAACATGCCTGGGCCAGAATAAATAATAAACACAAGCAGACAAAGGAGACCTTCTAAACAACGCCAAGTAGACCGACTAAAACAACCATATGGCCTCAGCCAAGTAGACCGACTAAA
This sequence comes from Coregonus clupeaformis, assembly GCF_020615455.1. NCBI lineage: Eukaryota > Metazoa > Chordata > Actinopteri > Salmoniformes > Salmonidae > Coregonus > Coregonus clupeaformis. The sequence goes on along the minus strand of NC_059203.1, from coordinate 14,144,494 downwards.
ACAACCATATGGCCTCAGCCAAGTAGACCGACTAAAACAACCATATGGCCTCAGCCAAGTAGACCGACTAAAACAACCATATAGCCTCAGCCAAGTAGACTGACTAAACCAACCATATGGCCTCAGCCAAGTAGACCGACTAAAACAACCATAAGGCCTCAGCCAAGTAGAGAATAAAACAACCATATGGCCTCAGCCAAGTAGAGACTAAAACAACCATATGGCCTCAGCCAAGTAGACCGACTAAAACAACCATAAGGCCTCAGCCAAGTAGAGAATAAAACAACCATATGGCCTCAGCCAAGTAGAGACTAAAACAACCATATGGCCTCAGCCAAGTAGACTGACTAAACCAACCATATGGCCTCAGCCAAGTAGACCGACTAAAACAACCATAAGGCCTCAGCCAAGTAGAGAATAAAACAACCATATGGCCTCAGCCAAGTAGACCGACTAAAACAACCATAAGGCCTCAGCCAAGTAGACCGACTAAACCAACCATATGGCCTCAGCCAAGTAGACCGACTAAACCAACCATATGGCCTCAGCCAAGTAGACCGACTAAACCAACCATAAGGCCTCAGCCAAGTAGACCGACTAAACCAACCATATGGCCTCAGCCAAGTAGACCGACTAAACCAACCATATGGCCTCAGCCAAGTAGACCGACTAAAACAACCATAAGGCCTCAGCCAAGTAGAGACTAAAACAACCATACGACCTCAGCCAAGTAGACCGACTAAAACAACCATACGACCTCAGCCAAGTAGAGACTAAAACAACCATATGGCCTCAGCCAAGTAGACCGACTAAAACAACCATATGGCCTCAGCCAAGTAGACCGACTAAAACAACCATACGGCCTCAGCCAAGTAGACCGACTAAAACAACCATACGGCCTCAGCCAAGTAGACCGACTAAAACAACCATAAGGCCTCAGCCAAGTAGACTGACTAAAACAACCATACGACCTCAGCCAAGTAGACCGACTAAACCAACCATATGGCCTCAGCCAAGTAGAGACTAAAACAACCATATGGCCTCAGCCAAGTAGACCGACTAAAACAACCATACGGCCTCAGCCAAGTAGAGACTAAAACAACCATACGACCTCAGCCAAGTAGACCGACTAAAACAACCATATGGCCTCAGCCAAGTAGACCGACTAAAACAACCATATGGCCTCAGCCAAGTAGAAAGGAAATAACTAGATTTAACAACAATGACTAGCTAAACCTAATTCCTACACTACTATTTTGCTGGCAAAGCAAACCATCGAGAACACACACACACACACACACACACACTTACCGTCATAGTTGGCCAGCTTGTGCAACGACGAGCCCACTGCTTCTTTCAACTGCTTCACGGCTGTAGAGGGGAGAAAGGGTGGTCAACACGTGACTATGACTGAATGGGACACCTGTAGGGACACCTGTAGGGACACCTGTAGGGACACCTGTAGGGACACCTGTAGAGTGAGAGAAGCATCCATCTCTAAGCCTTGTCTCAGGATTAGCCTCTAGCTAGCTTCTGAGTGGCAGTAGTAGGAAGGCAGCTTATTTAAGAACAGCAAACCCAAAATGTTCATCAACAAATTAGCTATTAATACGTTAATTTAAATTTGGCATGCTGGAATTCTCTCAACACAGTACCACTCAAAGCAGTGTGATGTCAAAATATACAGAACAGTACAAACGATCGGTGCAAAGACAACAGCTAGCGTCATCACTAGCAGGTAAACTACAGTACCCAACATGCAACAGAACAAGGAAGTTAAACACCCAGACAGTCCAAGAGAGGAACCACACGGTTAGGCTAATATCTAGTGAAAAGTTAAAAAGGTGGTGTTATCATGCAGAAAACAAAGCGTGAATGTCTCAAAAGAAGAGAAAAACTAGTTATGCAATTATATGAAGAAGAAACAATATGTTGTAAAGGGAACCATTCTAGAAGCCTGCCCTTAGACACGGTACACACTCCTATACCAGGAAACCATTCTAGAAGCCTTCCCTTAGACACGGTACACACTCCTATACCAGGAAACCATTCTAGAAGCCTTCCCTTAGACACGGTACACACTCCTATACCAGGAAACCATTCTAGAAGCCTTCCCTTAGACACGGTACACACTCCTATACCAGGAAACCATTCTAGAAGCCTGCCCTTAGACACGGTACACACTCCTATACCAGGAAACCATTCTAGAAGCCTTCCCTTAGACACGGTACACACTCCTATACCAGGAAACCATTCTAGAAGCCTTCCCTTAGACACGGTACACACTCCTATACCAGGAAACCATTCTAGAAGCCTTCCCTTAGACACGGTACACACTCCTATACCAGGAAACCATTCTAGAAGCCTTCCCTTAGACACGGTACACACTCCTATACCAGGAAACCATTCTAGAAGCCTGCCCTTAGACACGGTACACACTCCTATACCAGGAAACCATTCTAGAAGCCTGCCCTTAGACACGGTACACACTCCTATACCAGGAAACCATTCTAGAAGCCTGCCCTTAGACACGGTACACACTCCTATACCAGGAAACCATTCTAGAAGCCTGCCCTTAGACACGGTACACACTCCTATACCAGGAAACCATTCTAGAAGCCTTCCCTTAGACACGGTACACACTCCTATACCAGGAAACCATTCTAGAAGCCTTCCCTTAGACACGGTACACACTCCTATACCAGGAAACCATTCTAGAAGCCTGCCCTTAGACACGGTACACACTCCTATACCAGGAAACCATTCTAGAAGCCTTCCCTTAGACACGGTACACACTCCTATACCAGGAAACCATTCTAGAAGCCTGCCCTTAGACACGGTACACACTCCTATACCAGAAAACCATTCTAGAAGCCTTCCCTTAGACACGGTACACACTCCTATACCAGAAAACCATTCTAGAAGCCTTCCCTTAGACACGGTACACACTCCTATACCAGGAAACCATTCTAGAAGCCTTCCCTTAGACACGGTACACACTCCTATACCAGGAAACCATTCTAGAAGCCTTCCCTTAGACACGGTACACACTCCTATACCAGGAAACCATTCTAGAAGCCTTCCCTTAGACACGGTACACACTCCTATACCAGGAAACCATTCTAGAAGCCTGCCCTTAGACACGGTACACACTCCTATACCAGGAAACCATTCTAGAAGCCTTCCCTTAGACACGGTACACACTCCTATACCAGGAAACCATTCTAGAAGCCTGCCCTTAGACACGGTACACACTCCTATACCAGAAAACCATTCTAGAAGCCTTCCCTTAGACACGGTACACACTCCTATACCAGAAAACCATTCTAGAAGCCTTCCCTTAGACACGGTACACACTCCTATACCAGGAAACCATTCTAGAAGCCTGCCCTTAGACACGGTACATGTGGCTAACCCTAAACTCCTAGATCACAGCAGTTCCCTTGACAACAATAAACTCTGGTTTCATCACGGGCAGCATGGATGGACAGCGTTCTCCAAACCACAGTCAACTAAACGTATCAGTAGGACAGGAAATGGATGTCAGAAACTTTGCGCTACATGTATTCCTCCTCCGTTACACAGTAGCTCTGCGGTAAAGTCGCCCTTAAGGTACACATCTAGGATCAGCTTCCCCTCACCCAGTCCTAACCTTAACCATTTGTGGGGGAAACGGAAAAAAACTGACCCAGGATCAGCATTTAGGGGCAAATTCACACTGAACCCCTGAATCCCAGGGAATAATCATTCATAATCTGAAATATCCTGATGACAGGCTGTCTACTGTCTGCACTATAGTGAAAGCATTGTAACAGATCAGATTTTACACTAGCACCTAGGTCTGGCTGTACAACCAATTGACAAACGTACTGCAAATTGAAAAATCATGTGACTAAACTGACTAAAAAGAAGAAGAAACTCCACTATGAAACAAAGATAAATGACATAAAGAATGATGGTAAAAAGCTTTGGAAGACCTAAAATGATTGGGGGAAGTCTGTCCATAATAAAGCACTGCTCTACCTTCTTAACAGCACTATCAACAAGGCAGGTCCTACAGGCCCTAGTTCTGTCGCACCTGGACTACTGTTCAGTCGTGTGGTCAGGTGCCACAAAGAGGGATTTAGGAAAATTGCAATTGGCTCAGAACAGGGCAGCACGGCTGGACCTTGGATGTACACAGAGAGCTAACATGAATAATATGCATGTCAATCTCTCCTGGCTCAAAGTGGAGGAGAGATTGACTTCAAATCAAATTTTATTTGTCACATGCGCCGAATACAACAGGTGTAGACCTTACCGTGAAAAGCTTACTCACAAGCCCTTAACCAACAATGCAATTTTAAGAAAATAGGATTGAGAAAATATTGACTAAATAAACTAAAAAGGGTTTCAATGCCGAAACTAGTCCGGGTGGCCATTTGATTAATTGTTCAGCAGTCTTATGGCTTGGGGGTAGAAACTGTTAAGGAGCCTTTTGGACCTAGACTTGGCGCTCCGGTACCGCTTGCCGTGCGGTAGCAGAGAGAACAGTCTATGACTTGGGTGACTGGAGTCTTTGACCATTTTTTGGGCCTTCATCTGACACCGCCTAGTATATAGGTCCTGGATGGCAGGAAGCTTGGCACCAGTGATGTACTGGGCCGTACGCACTACCCTCTGTAGTGCCTTACGGTCGGATGCCGAGCAGTTGCCATAGCAGGCGGTGATGCAACCTGTCAGGACGCTCTCGATGGTGGATCTGGGGACCAATGCCAAATCTTTTCAGACTCCTTAGGGGGAATAGGTTTTGTCATGCCCTCTTCACAACTGTCTTGGTGTGCTTGGACCATATTAGTTTGTTGGTGATGTGGACACCAAGGAGCTTGAAACTCTCGACCCCGCTCCACTACAGCCCCGTCGATGTGAATGGGGGCGTGTTCTGCCTGCCTTTTCCCGTAGTCCACGATCATCTCCTTTGTCTTGCTCACATTGAAGGAGAGGTTGTTGTCCTGGCACCACACTGCCAGGTCTCTGACCTCCTCCCTATAGGATGTCTCATTGTTGTCGGTGATCAGGCCTACCACTGTTGTGTCGTCAGCAAACTTAATGATGGTGTTGGAGTTGTGCTTGGCCACGCAGACGTGGGTGAACAGGGAGTACAGGAGGGGACTAAGCACGCACCCCTGAGGGGCCCCAGTGTTGAGGATCAGCGTGGCAGATGTGTTGTTGTCTACCCTTACCACCTGGGGGCGGTCCGTCAGGAAGTCCAGGATCTAGTTGCAGAGGGAGGTGTTTAGTCCCAGTGTCCTTAGCTTAGTGATGAGCTTCGTGGGCACTATGGTGTTGAACGCTGAGCTGTAGTCAATGAACAGCATTCTCACATAGGTGTTCCTTTTGTCCAGGTGGGAAAGGGCAGTGTGGAGTGCGATTGAGATTGCCTCATCTGTGGATCTGTTGGGGCGGTATTTGAATTGGAGTGGGTCTAGGGTTTCTGGGATGATGGTGTTGATGTGAGCCATGACCAGCCTTTCAAAGCATGTCATGGCTACCGACGTGAGTGCTACAGGGCAGTAATCATTTAGGCAGGTCACCGTCACTTTCTTGGGCACAGGGACTATGGTGGTCTGCTTGAAACATGTTGGTATTACAGACTTGGTCAGGGAGAGGTTGAAAATGTAAGTGAAGACACTTGCCAGTTGGTCAGCGCATGCTCGGAGTACACGTCCTGGCAATCCGTCTGGTCCCGCGCGGCCTTGTGAATGTTGACCTGTTTAAAGGTCTTGCTCACATCGGCTACAGAGAGCGTGATCACACAGTCGTCCGGAACAGCTGGTGCTCTCCTGCATGCTTCAGTGTTGCTTGCCTCGAAGCTCGCATAAAAGTCATTTTGCCCGTCTGGTACGCTCGCGTCAGTGGGAAGCTCGCAGCTGGGTTTTCCTTTGTAGTGCGTAATAGTTTGCAAGCCCTGCCACATCTGACGCTTTGCCTGTTTGATGGTTTGTCGGAGGGCATAGCGGGATTTCTTATAAGCGTCCAGATTAGAGTCCCACTCCTTGACAGCGGCAGGTCTAGCCCTTAGCTCAGTGCGGATGTTGCCTGTAATCCATGGCTTCTGGTTGGGATATGTACGTACGGTCACTGTGGGGACGACGTCGTCGATGCACTTATTGATGAAGCCGGTGACTGAGGTGGTATACTCCTCAATGCCATTGGATGAATCCTGGAACATATTCCAGTCTGTGCTAGCAAAACAGCCCTGTAGCGTAGCATCTGCGTCATCTGACCACTTCCGTATTGAGCGAGGTACTTCCTGCTTCCTTAGTTTTTGCTTGAAAGCAGGAATCAGGTGGATAGAATTATGGTCAGATTTGCCAAATGGAGGGCGAGGGAGAGCTTTGTACGCGTCTCTGTGTGTGGAGTAAAGGTGGTCTAGAGTTTTCTTTTCCTCTGCTTCCACGTGACATGCTGATAGAAATGAGGTCAAACGGATTTAAGTTTGCCTGCATTAAAGTCCCCTGCCACTAGGAGCGCCACTTCTGGATGAGCATTTTCTTGTCTGCTTAGAGACTGTAGCATCAACAGCTCGTTGAGTGAGCTCTTTTCGTCATAAGAGATGGTAGCATATACAGCTCGTTGAGTGAGGTCTTAGTGCGAGCGTTGGTTTGTGGTGGTAAATAGACAGCTACAAAAAATATAGATAAACTCTCTTGGTAGATAGTGTGGTCTACAGCTTATCATGAGGTACTCTACCTCAGGCGAGCAATACCTCGAGACTACCTTAATATTAGACATCGCGCACCAGTTGTTATTGACAAATAGACACACACCTCCACCCCTCGTCTTACCGGACGTAGCGGTTCTGTCCTGCCGATGCGGAAAACCCAGCCAACTGTTTATTATCCGTGTCTTCGTTCAGCCAACGACTCGGTGAAACATAAGATTGTAGGATATTCTCGAACGGAGCTCATCCAGTTTATTCTCCAGTGATTGCACGTTGGCCAATAGAACGGAAGGTGGAGGCGGGTTACCCATTCGCCGACGAATTCTCACAAGGCACCCTGATCTCCGCTCCCTGTATTTCCTCCTTTTTCTTCATGCGAATGACGGGGATTTGGGCCTTGTCTGAGAGCAACATTATATCCTTCGCGTCAGACTCATTAAACAAAAAATCTTCGTCCAGTTCGAGGTGAGTAATCACTGTTCTGATATCCAGAAGCTCTTTTCGGTAAAAAAAACACACAAAATAGCACAATTGGTTATGAGCTCGTAAAATGGCAGCCATCCCTTCCGGTGCCATTCTCCTACTTGTATTTGTGATAGGTATTGACATGTTTAAACGACTAGCACACAGCTCGGACACCCATGCATACCCCACAAGACATGCCACCAGAGGTCTCTTCACAGTCTCAAATTCCAGAACAGACTATGGGAGGCGCACAGTACTACATAGAGCCATGACTACATGGAACACTATTCCACATCAAGTAACTGATGCAAGCAGTAAAATTAGATTAAAAAAACAGATACAAATACACCTTATGGAACAGTGGGGACTGTGAAGCAACACAAACATAGACACAGACACATGCATACACACACACACGATAACATACGCACTATACACACACGTGCACATGGATTTTGTGTTGTAGATATGTGGTAGTAGAGTAGGGGCCTGAGGGCACACAGTGTGCTGTGAAATCTGTTATGAATGTATTGTAATGTCTTAATTTTGCTGGACCCCAGGAATGGGGTTCCATAATAAATACAAATACTCAACCTACAACAACCTGAACTCAATTTCAAATTGCTGAGGCAAATATTAACCTATCTGGTATTCTCAGGGCATCAATGGAACACGTAGAACACTCAGATGGTGGAAAATCAATTGAAAGTCTGCCTCCATAAATGTAGTGCATGGCCAGCAATATATTGACAGGAGCCCTTCAGCCCAGGGCTGGAATCTGCGTGCTGTGGTCTATTCATAAAGCTAGGATTTGATTAGAGCTGATGTAGTCTGAACTGGAGCAAGCAAACAGTGGAACGAATGCTGTAGTGTACACTATGTACTCTCTAGTGTGTTGCTGTAGTGTACACTAAAGTAGTGCAATCCCCTCCACCCTTTTCAAGAAAGTAGTCTAACAAAGAAAGAAACAAAAATATCATGATGTATGACCACTACATAATCTGACCACTGAGAGATGTATGACCACAACATAATCTGACCACAGAGATGTATGACCACAACATAATCTGACCACTACATAATCTGACCACTACATAATCTGACCACTGAGAGATGTATGACCACTGAGAGATACAGAATATAGTATAATATGTATAGGACATATCTATAGTATAATATGTATAGGACATATCTATAGTATAATATGTATAGGACATATCTATAGGACATATCAGTAGTAACTTGTGCAGACAGATCAGTACGATAGGCTGGACAGACACACAGGACATCCAGTCTTAAATTAGGGAACAGCAACAGGACAAGTCATTGGACATCCAGTCTTAAATTAGGGAACAGCAACAGGACAAGTCATTGGACACCCAGTCTTAAATTAGGGAACAGCAACAGGACAAGTCATTGGACACCCAGTCTTAAATTAGGGAACAGCAACAGGACAAGTCATTGGACATCCAGTCTTAAATTAGGGAACAGCAACAGGACAAGTCATTGGACATCCAGTCTTAAATTAGGGAACAGCAACAGGGCAAGTCATTGGACATCCAGTCTTAAATTAGGGAACAGCAACAGGACATCCAGCCTCCTCTATCTAACAGTCTACTACAGACTTCACCTGGAACTCTCATCTGGTCTATCAACGATGCAAATATCAAGTAGCCTAATGCCAAATCCAAACTACCAATGGCACACCTATAAATCCAAGATGCTCTGATCGGAATCCACGTGGAATCGGGAACAAAAAACTATAAACCTTTTCCTCCTCCAGGTTTCCAGTGTTCATTCAATCAATATCAAAAATCAGTCAAATGTATTTAGAAAGGCCTTTTCACATCAGCAGTAAGTTGTCACAAAATACTTTCACAACAGATACAAGCTTTGTCTTAGCGCGGCAACTCAGACCTGGCTGCCTCAGCAATACTACAGTACTACTACTGTTCATGTTACGGTATCCAGGGATACGGTATCCAGGGAGATCACACTGCACCGCAAAGAGATGATGGACAGGTTCACTGGTGCCTGAAGGCCTGTGAAGGCCAGTGCAATGGGCCAATGTTTACAGTAAAGCTACTGTAATGTCCACTGTTGTTGTGTGAGTCACATTAGGAGACTGCGTAGAACATCCTTTTCTTACAAGAGAATACCAGTGCTGTTTTACATAATAACACATAACAAGTCCCTCTCAATCTACATTGATGAATCTATAGTTAATTAACTTCCTGTTAGTTAGTTAGAAAATATTAATGGAATCCAACACAACTTGTGAATAATTTTAATGAAACACCAGTACTCCCTACAGAACAGTACTCCACCCTCAAGTTGACCACTAGAGAATGAGCATCAGTATGAACCAGTTCATCACACTCCTTTACACATTGTTGATTTAAAGCACCCAGATCATCAGTGTGTAGCCACCAGCAAGTGGAGAACACAGCAAGAGAGATCCCAGGTGAATAACTAAAGCCAAACGACCTTCCTGTCTCCTGCTGGATCTCCTGGTACACAGACATGAAGCCTCAACAACCCCAAACAAGCTCAACTTACAGTATATCACATTGATTTAAAAACCAGCAGCAATAGTCAAAATGACTTACGGTAACCTGGTCTAGACCCCAGTGTGTTACGGTAACCTGGCCTAGACCCCAGTGTGTTACGGTAACCTGGCCTAGACCCCAGTGTGTTACGGTAACCTGGCCTAGACCCCAGTGTGTTACGGTAACCTGGCCTAGACCCCAGTGTGTTACGGTAACCTGGTCTAGACCCCAGTGAGTTACGGTAACCTGGTCTAGACCCCAGTGTGTTACGGTAACCTGGCCTAGACCCCAGTGTGTTACGGTAACCTGGCCTAGACCCCAGTGTGTTACGGTAACCTGGCCTAGACCCCAGTGTGTTACGGTAACCTGGCCTAGACCCCAGTGTGTTACGGTAACCTGGCCTAGACCCCAGTGTGTTACGGTAACCTGGCCTAGACCCCAGTGTGTTACGGTAACCTGGTCTAGACCCCAGTGAGTTACGGTAACCTGGTCTAGACCCCAGTGTGTTACGGTAACCTGGTCTAGACCCCAGTGTGTTACGGTAACCTGGTCTAGACCCCAGTGTGTTACGGTAACCTGGTCTAGACCCCAGTGAGTTACGGTAACCTGGTCTAGACCCCAGTGTGTTACGGTAACCTGGCCTAGACCCCAGTGTGTTACGGTAACCTGGCCTAGACCCCAGTGTGTTACGGTAACCTGGCCTAGACCCCAGTGTGTTACGGTAACCTGGCCTAGACCCCAGTGTGTTACGGTAACCTGGCCTAGACCCCAGTGTGTTACGGTAACCTGGCCTAGACCCCAGTGTGTTACGGTAACCTGGCCTAGACCCCAGTCTGTTACGGTAACCTGGCCTAGACCCCAGTGTGTTACGGTAACCTGGTCTAGACCCCAGTGAGTTACGGTAACCTGGTCTAGACCCCAGTGTGTTACGGTAACCTGGTCTAGACCCCAGTGTGTTACGGTAACCTGGCCTAGACACCAGTGTATTACGGTAACCTGGTCTAGACCCCAGTGTGTTACGGTAACCTGGTCTAGACCCCAGTGTGTTACGGTAACCTGGTCTAGACCCCAGTGTGTTACGGTAACCTGGTCTAGACCCCAGTGTGTTACGGTAACCTGGTCTAGACCCCAGTGTGTTACGGTAACCTGGCCTAGACCCCAGTGTGTTACGGTAACCTGGCCTAGACCCCAGTGTGTTACGGTAACCTGGTCTAGACCCCAGTGTGTTACGGTAACCTGGCCTAGACCCCAGTGTGTTACGGTAACCTGGTCTAGACCACAAAGAGCATGCAGAAGCGTATTTATCGTATCCCATTACTGTGACTGCCTACACAACCAGTAATTAGCATGCATGTAGGAACCCAAACAGACAGCTGTAGGGTTAGAACGAATATCCTACTACTACTACTGACAACCTGCAACACACATATAGTGACGCTTGAAACTATGTCAACACTGCAGGGCTGGTCAGTATTTTGCTATAAAATATTAAAATAAACATAAAACCCTTATCTAAACACCAACTCGTAAAAAAGACATTCCAAGTAAAAATTATATATTTTCATTGTTTATTTAACAAAAAGTGGTTTAATTAACAGAAACTCAGATTTGATGTGTGCAAAGATATGCGAACCCCTTCAGTCAACAGCTTGTGGCACCTCCATTAGCAGCGATACCTTGGACTAAACGTCTCCTATAGCCAGTAATCAGTCTCTGACGTCTGTTTCGAGGGATCTTTGCCCACTCCTCCTTACAGAACTCAATTTAGTGAGGTTTGAGGGGTGTCTTGCATGAACTGCCCGCTTTCAGGTCCTGCCACAGCATCTCGATTGGATTTAGGTCAGGACCAATCCAAAACACAAATCTTATTTCTCCTGAGCCACTCTTTGCTTGAATGCTTTGGGTCGTTATCTCGTCGGAAGACCCATTTTCGGCCCAGCTTTAGCTCCTTGACTGACGGCCTCACGTTCTGTTCAAGAATCTCCCGGTATACCTCAGAATTCATGGTTCCCTTAATGATGTGGAGTCGTCCAGGTCCAGAGGAGGAAAATCAGCCCCAGATCTTGACATTCCCTTCACCATGCTTGACTGTTGGGATAAGGTTATTTTGGTGGTAGGCAGCTTTGGGTTTTCACCAAACATAGTGGTGTTGATTGTGAACAAAAAGGTCAATTTCGGACTCATCGGTCCAGATAATGGACTTCAAGAAACCTTCAGGTTTGTCCAGGTGGTCTCTGGCAAAGTTAAGACAAGACAGTTTGGTTCTGTTTTGACAGCGGAGGATTCTTCCTAGCAACCCTCCCGTGAACGGCATTTTGATTCAGTGTTCTTACTGTTGAAGCATGCACAGTTACCGGAGAGCAGTAAGGGACTCTGCAAATCTCTAGATGTTATGTTTGGGTTGGCTTTTACCTGATTTATTATTGTTCTTGAGGCTCTTGGGGATATTTTGGAAAGGCGTCCACTTCTAGGCCAAGTTGCTGTCATGTTAAATGCTCTCCATTTGTAAATGATTTGCCTCACAGTGGACTGATGGAGCTCAAATCTTTTTGAGATGGTTTTATAGCCTTCCCCAGACTGATGTGCTCTCACTACCCTCATCATGATGTCCTCTGAGCTCCCCAGACTGATGTGCTCTCACTACCCTCGTCCTGATGTCCTCTCACTACCCTCGTCCTGATGTGCTCTCACTACCCTCGTCCTGATGTCCTCTCCCTACCCTCGTCCTGATGTCCTCTCACTACCCTCGTCCTGATGTCCTCTCCCTACCCTCGTCCTGATGTCCTCTCACTACCCTCGTCCTGATGTCCTCTCACTACCCTCGTCCTGATGGCCTCTCACTACCCTCGTCCTGATGGCCTCTCACTACCCTCGTCCTGATGTCCTCTCACTACCCTCGTCCTGATGGCCTCTCACTACCCTCGTCCTGATGGCCTCTCACTACCCTCGTCCTGATGGCCTCTCACTACCCTCGTCCTGATGTCCTCTCACTACCCTCGTCCTGATGTCCTCTCACTACCCTCGTCCTGATGTCCTCTCACTACCCTCGTCCTGATGTCCTCTGAGATCCCCAGACTGATGTCCTCTCACTACCCTCGTCCTGATGTCCTCTGAGATCCCCAGACTGATGTGCTCTCACTACCCTCGTCCTGATGTCCTCTGAGATCTCCTCTCCTCTCGGCATGGTGTGGCTTTGCATTCACCTGGATGGGTAACACCAAACTGACCAGGTTTCTTATCTCTATTTATCAGAGTCCCGCCCAAACTCTTTCCTAACGATCTCTCCTTTGATTGGTTCATTTGGTAGCTAATTATTTACCCACCTGATTCTACTTACCTACTTCATTTAAACAACGCAACTTCGGTTCACTTATTTTTGCACCTGCACTAATTCCTTTTTAATGTTGTTTTTCTACTACATGCATGATTTCCTCTACACCAACATATGGTATTGATAAATATAAACCTGTTATGTCAGATCAAAAAGACTGGTTCTGATTAAATGACGATTTCATGGTAAAAACTGAAAAAATCTGCACAAGGAGTTCACATACTTTCAAGCAGAACTGTATATCCCAATATAGAAACACATATAGAAACTGATAAGGACACGCTTGTGAAGCAGCACTGGATAGAAATCATGCTTGGTGAACAAACAGCTACAGGAACCAGTAGCTAGCTACCATTCAGACAACAGATCAGAAGGAGCAAGACTGACGGACTGACGGACAGACGGACAGACGGACAGAACGAAGTAGATGAAGAATAACAAGCAACGGAAGGTCAGAAGCTCTGAGTCATGTTCCCTATGGGCCCTGGTTAAATATAGTGCACTACGGAGGGAACAGGGTTCCCTATGGGCCCTGGTTAAATATAGTGCACTACGGAGGGAACAGGGTTCCAAATAGGCCCTGGTTAAATATAGTGCACTACGGAGGGAACAGGGTTCCCTATGAGCCCTGGTTAAATATAGTGCACTACGGAGGGAACAGGGTTCCCTATGGGCCCTGGTTAAATATAGTGCACTACGGAGGGAACAGGGTTCCCTATGGGCCCTGGTTAAATATAGTGCACTACGGAGGGAACAGGGTGCCATAGCGGCTGCAGCCAAGCAGAGCACTAATAACGGACCGTCACTCACCTAAACTGTTGTTGTCCTTTATGCTTTTGTCCTGCAGCTGATCTAACCCAACTGGAAACAACAACAACTTCAATTATTCTTGGAGGACATGGACTGGAGTGACCCAAGGTCAACTTAAATTGTTCTTTGAGGACATGGACTGGAGTGACCCAAGGTCAACTTAAATTGTTCTTTGAGGACATGGACTGGAGTGACCGAAGGTCAACTTACATTGTTCTTTGAGGACATGGACTGGAGTGACCCAAGGTCAATTTAAATTATTCTTTGAGGACATGGACTGGAGTGACCCAAGGTCAACTTAAATTGTTCTTTGAGGACATGGACTGGAGTGACCCAAGGTCAATTTAAATTATTCTTTGAGGACATAGACTGGAGTGACCGAAGATAAACTTAAATTGTTCTTTGAGGACATGGACTGGAGTGACCGAAGGTCAACTTAAATTACTACTACTGTTCAAAGGTGTGTGTGTGTCTCTGTTGCTAACCTTGCAGGGCAGTGAGGCGCTCGTTAGTGAAGTCGTTATCAGCCTGCAGGGCCTCAATACGAGCCTGTAGAGTCTGTTCCTTCTCCTCCATCTCCTCAATGCAAAGCTGCAGCTCCTTCTTCTCCAGCTGACCCTTCTGAGTCAACTCCTCCTGGCGGCCCTCTGCCAGCTACACACAGGAACATTTGGTCATGTTAAAGGCATGTTAAAGGCATGTTAAAGGCATGTTAAAGGGTGTTCTGGAGAATCTGATGTGTGTGCTGGTGCTCAGACATTAGATAGAAATGTCACTGATCTTCAAGCCTCTACAATAAAGTGACTGAGTTTCTTCCTCCTCTCCAACCTGTGTCCCCCCCTCTCTCCTCTTCAACCTGTCCCCCCCTCTCTCCTCTTCAACCTGTGTCCCCCCCCTCTCCTCTTCAACCTGTGTCCCCCCTCTCCTCTTCAACCTGTCCCCCCCTCTCTCCTCTTCAACCTGTGTCCCCCCTCTCCTCTTCAACCTGTGTCCCCCCCTCTCCTCTTCAACCTGTGTCCCCCCCCTCTCCTCTCCAACCTGTGTCCCCCCTCTCCTCTTCAACCTGTGTCCCCCCCCTCTCCTCTTCAACCTGTGTCCCCCCTCTCCTCTTCAACCTGTGTCCCCCCCCTCTCTCCTCTCCAACCTGTGTCCCCCCCCCTCTCCTCTTCAACCTGTGTCCCCCCCTCTCTCCTCTTCAACCTGTGTCCCCCCCCCTCTCTCCTCTTCAACCTGTGTCCCCCCCTCTCCTCTCCAACCTGTGTCCCCCCCCCTCTCCTCTTCAACCTGTGTCCCCCCCTCTCTCTTCCCCCTCTCTTCAACCTGTGTCCCCCCTCTCCTCTTCAACCTGTGTCCCCCCTCTCTCCTCCCTCTTCAACCTGTGTCCCCCCCTCTCCTCTTCAACCTGTGTCCCCCCCCCTCTCCTCTTCAACCTGTGTCCCCCTCTCTCCTCTTCAACCTGTCCCCCCTCTCTCCTCTTCAACCTGTGTCCCCCCCCTCTCTCCTCTTCAACCTGTCCCCCCTCTCTCCTCTTCAACCTGTGTCCCCCCTCTCTCCTCTTCAACCTGTGTCCCCCCCCTCTCTCCTCTTCAACCTGTCTCCCCCCTCTCTCCTCTTCAACCTGTCTCCCCCCTCTCCTACCTGTCCCCCCCCTCTCCTCTCCAACCTGTGTCCCCCCTCTCTCCTCTTCAACCTGTGTCCCCCCCTCTCTCCTCTTCAACCTGTCCCCCCCCTCTCTCCTCTTCAACCTGTCCCCCCTCTCTCCTCTTCAACCTGTCCCCCCCCCTCTCCTCTCCTACCTTTGTCCCCCCTCTCTCCTCTTCAACCTGTCCCCCCCCCTCTCTCCTCTCCAACCTTTGTCCCCCCTCTCTCCTCTCCAACCTGTCCCTCCCCCCTCTCTCCTCTCCAACCTTTGTCCCCCCTCTCTCCTCTTCAACCTGTGTCCCCCCCTCTCTCCTCTTCAACCTGTGTCCCCCCCTCTCTCCTCTTCAACCTGTGTCCCCCCCCTCTCTCCTCTCCAACCTGTGTCCCCCCCTTATCCTCTCCAACCTGTGTCCCCCCCCTCTCTCTCCTCTCCAACCTGTGCCCCCCCTCCTATCCAACCGGTTGACCCCCCTACCCAACCTGTGCCCCCTCCCCTCCCCAACCTGTGTCTCCACCCCCCTCACCAACCACGTTCACCTACTGTACCTTGATCTTGTCTGTGAGGTCCTTGATCTCGTTGATGGCCCCGTTGTACTTATTTGCCAGTTCTCTGAACTCTTCCTGGTTCCTCTCATTCATCTCCTTTAGATGGGTACACTCATCCTCCGTGTTACTCAGAGATCTCTGGAATAACAACAGTTGAGATGACAACACATTCATTCATTCATCCTCCACACACACACACTTCACCCAGCCCCGGGTCTCACCTCGACCTCTGACAGCTTCCTGACCACCTCGATCTTCTCCTGCAGGACCCTCCTCAGGGACTCTTTGGCCGTGGTCTCATAGTTGTGTTTGTCTTCCTGCAGGGCTGCCAGCTCGTTACGCATCCCATCCTCCGTTTGGTTCTTGAGAGGGGGAGGGGGAGGTTAGCGAAATAGACAGAGGGGTAGGGTGGGACTGTCTATGGGGTTGTCTCTGGTGCTTTGACTAATACACAGTCATAGGGTCAGGAGTTTTTTATGGCCATGTAAAGTGCCCATCAGTTCCCATGGTCAGGAAAGACTATTAATCCAAATACAGGAAGAAAAAAAACCCAATTAGAATGTCAATAGATATATACAGTGAGCTCCAACAGTATTGGGACAGGGACACATTGGTTGTTGTTTTGGCTCTGTACTCCAGCACTTTGGATTGGAAATGATACAATGACTATGAGGTTAAAGTGCAGACTGTCAGCTTTAATTAGAGGGTACTTTCATCCATATCGAGTGAACCGTTTAGAAATTACTAAAGGACCAAAAGTATTGGGACAAGTTCACCTACACTACCAGTTAAAAGTTTGGACACACCTAGAGAATGCCAAGAGTGTGCAAAGCTGTCATCAAGGCAAAGGCTGGCTACTTTGAAGAATCTCTAATATAAAATATATTTTTTGTAATGGTGAGAGGTTAGCATGTCTTGGGGGTATGATATAAAATGCTAACCTCCCCTGTTATTGTAATGGTGAGAGGTTAGCATGTCTTGGGGGTATGATATAAAATGCTAACCTCCCCTGTTATTGTAATGGTGAGAGGTTAGCATGTCTTGGGGTATGATATAAAATGCTAACCTCCCCTGTTATTGTAATGGTGAGAGGTTAGCATGTCTTGGGGTATGATATAAAATGCTAACCTCCCTGTTATTGTAATGTTGAGAGGTTAGCATTTCTTGGGGTATGATATAAAATGCTAACCTCCCCTGTTATTGTAATGGTGAGAGGTTAGCATGTCTTGGGGTATGATATAAAATGCTAACTTCCCCTGTTATTGTAATGGTGAGAGGTTAGCATGTCTTGGGGGTATGATATAAAATGCTAACCTCCCCTGTTATTGTAATGGCGAGAGGTTAGCATGTCTTGGGGGTATGATATAAAATGCTAACCTCCCCTGTTATTGTAATGGCGAGAGGATAGCATGTCTTGGGGGTATGATATAAAATGCTAACCTCCCCTGTTATTGTAATGGCGAGAGGTTAGCATGTCTTGGGGGTATGATATAAAATGCTAACCTCCCCTGTTATTGTAATGGCGAGAGGTTAGCATGTCTTGGGGGTATGATATAAAATGCTAACCTCCCCTGTTATTGTAATGGTGAGAGGTTAGCATGTCTTGGGGGTATGATACTTGTGCGAGTAACTTATTTACCATTCATTTCTATTGGGCAAAAAACAAACAGCAAATGCATCCAACAAGTGCGTAGAGTCACAAGCTTGATGTAGTCGTTGCCTGCTGTGAATATGGGACCAAATACTAAACTTTAGACTGCTTTAATACACATATAAGTGAACTTGTCCCAATACTTTTGGTCCTCTTCAAAATGGGGAGGACTATGTACAAAAAGTGCTGTAATTTTTAAACTGTTTACCCAATATGGATGAAAATACCCTCAAATTAAAGCTGACTGTCTGCACTTTAACCTCATAATCACTGTATCATTTCAAATCCAAAAGGGCCGGAGCCAAAACAACAACACAATGGTGAATGTCACAGTACATTTGGAGCTCACTAACTAGGTGACTCACTTTAGGTATTTATCATTTAAAGACGCAAATCGCTCCGCCATTTCCTGGTTGCTAAAAATTGTAAATAGTTCGCCTAATTTCGGTTTATGTGACAAAACAAGCAGGTATCGTGTAGAGAATCGTTGTACCCATCTAAACCGCTGTGAAATATATTTTCCATGACCAAAAATATTGTATTTTCAGCCGTTTGAAGCTGCTGTACAAAAACCGAAAGTAAAAGACGCAAAAAATAAAAAATTAACGGGAAGCAAAGAAATAGAACATGTAGAGAAGATCTACCGCTTCTTAGACTGGCTGTCAATAAGAATGACAGATCTATAACACATTTCTATGTGAATCTGGTCAGCTCGCCCAAAAGGTTACATATTGTAGCTTTAAATGTTCTTACTTTAGAGTAGGTATTTACACTGAACAAAAATATAAAACGCAACAATTTCAAAGATTTTACTGAGTTACGGTTCATATAAGGAAATCAGTCAATTGAAATAAATGAATTAGGCCCTAATCTATGGATTTCACATGAATGGGAATACAGATATGCATCTGTTGGTTACAGATACCGTAAAAGAAAGGTAGGGTTGTGGATCAGAAAACCAGTCAGTATCTGGTGTGACCATTATTTGCCTCATGCGGCGCGACACATCTCCTTCACAGAGAGTTGATCAGGCTGTTGATTGTGGCCTGTGGAATGTTGTCCCACTCCTCTTCAATGGAACACGCTGTTGTACACCTCGATCCAGAGCATCCCAAACATGCTCAGTGGGTGACATGTCTGGTGAGTATGCAGGTCATGGAAGAACTGGGACATTTTCAGCTTCCAGGAAGTGTGTACAGATCCTTGCGACATGGGGCCGTGCATTATCATGCTGAAACATGAGGTGATGGCGGCAGATGAATGGCACGACAATGGGCCTCAGGATCTCGTCACGGTATCTCTGCATTCAAATTGTCATCGATAAAATGCAATTGTGTTCGTTGTCCGTAGCTTATGCCTGCCCATACCATAAGCCCACCATGGGGCACTCTGTTCACAACGTTGACATCAGCAAACCGCTCGCCCACATCTGCCATCTGCCCAGTACAGTTGAAACTGGGATTCATCTGTTAAGAGCACACTTCTCTAGCGTGCCAGTGGCCATCGACGCCGAACTGCAGTCAGGCCAAGACCCTGGTGAGGACGACGAGAACGCAGATGAGCTTCCCTGAAACGGTTTCTGACAGTTTGTGCAAAAATTATTTGGTTGAGCAAACCCACAGTTCCATCAGCTGTCCAGGTGGCTGGTCTCAGACGATCCCGCAGATGAAGAAGCCGGATGTGGCGGTCCTGGCCTGGAGTAGTTACACGAGGTCTGCGGTTGTGAGGCCGGTTGGACGTTCTGCCAAATTCTCTAAAACGACGTTGGAGGAGGCTTATGGTAGAGAAATTAACATTAAATTATCTGGCAACAGCTCTGGTGGACATTCCTGCAGTCAGCATGCCAACTGCACACTCCCTCAAAACTGTAGACATCTGTGGCATTCTGTTGTGTGACAAAACTGCACATTTTAGAGTGGCCTTTTCTTGTCCCCAGCACAAGGTGCACCTGTGTAATGATCATGCTGTTTAATCAGCTTCTTGATACGCCACACCTGTCAGGTGGATGGATTACCTTGGCAAAATGAGAAAATGCTCACTAACAGGGATGTATACAAATTAGTGCACACCATGAGAGAAATAAGCTTTTTCTGCATATGGAACATTTCTGGGATCTTTTATTTCAGCTCATGAAACATGGGACCAACACTTTACACGTTGCACTTATATTTTTGTTCAGTGTGTCATTTAAATGATCTTACTTTAGGCATTTATCATTTAAATGATCTCACTTTAGGCATTTATCATTTAAATGATCTTACTTTAGGCATTTATCATTTAAATGATCTCACTTTAGGCATTTATCATTTAAATGATCTTACTTTAGGCATTTATCATTTAAATGATCTCACTTTAGGCATTTATCATTTAAATGATCTCACTTTAGGCATTTATCATTTAAAATGTTCTTACTTTAGGCATTTATCATTTAAAATGTTCTTACTTTAGGCATTTATCATTTAAATGTTCTTACTTTAGGCATTTATCATTTAAATGTTCTTACTTTAGGCATTTATCATTTAAATGTTCTTACTTTAGGCATTTATCATTTAAATTCTTACTTTAGGCATTTATCATTTAAATGTTCTTACTTTAGGCATTTATCATTTAAATGATCTCACTTTAGGCATTTATCATTTAAATGGTCTCACTTTAGGCATTTATCATTTAAATGATCTTACTTTAGAGTAGGTCTGCAGCTGGTTGCCCATCACCTCTAGTCTGGAGAGAAGCCGGTCCTCATCGATCAGAGCCTAGCAGAGAGAGACAGAGAGAATTCAGGCTGTAACAACAAAATGTGGAAAAAGTTGAGCGGTGTGAATACTTTCTGAAGGCCCTGTAGCAGTTAGTCAGTATAAGCCATTACCCTCTGAAGGTTTAACACAGGGCTGGTCTAGTGGTAATGACCCTGGTTCTGAAGGTTTAACACAGGGCTGGTCTAGTGGTAATGACCCTGGTTCTGAAGGTTTAAAACAGGGCTGGTCTAGTGGTAATGACCCTGGTTCTGAAGGTTTAAAACAGGGCTGGTCTAGTGGTAATGACCCTGGTTCTGAAGGTTTAAAACAGGGCTGGTCTAGTGGTAATGACCCTGGTTCTGAAGGTTTAACACAGGGCTGGTCTAGTGGTAATGACCCTGGTTCTGAAGGTTTAACACAGGGCTGGTCTAGTGGTAATGACCCTGGTTCTGAAGGTTTAAAACAGGGCTGGTCTAGTGGTAATGACCCTGGTTCTGAAGGTTTAAAACAGGGCTGGTCTAGTGGTAATGACCCTGGTTCTGAAGGTTTAACACAGGGCTGGTCTAGTGGTAATGACCCTGGTTCTGAAGGTTTAAAACAGGGCTGGTCTAGTGGTAATGACCCTGGTTCTGAAGGTTTAAAACAGGGCTGGTCTAGTGGTAATGACCCTGGTTCTGAAGGTTTAACACAGGGCTGGTCTAGTGGTAATGACCCTGGTTCTGAAGGTTTAAAACAGGGCTGGTCTAGTGGTAATGACCCTGGTTCTGAAGGTTTAAAACAGGGCTGGTCTAGTGGTAATGACCCTGGTTCTGAAGGATTTAAAACAGGGCTGGTCTAGTGGTAATGACCCTGGTTCTGAAGGTTTAAAACAGGGCTGGTCTAGTGGTAATGACCCTGGTTCTGAAGGTTTAAAACAGGGCTGGTCTAGTGGTAATGACCCTGGTTCTGAAGGTTTAAACACAGGGCTGGTCTAGTGGTAATGACCCTGGTTCTGAAGGTTTAACACAGGGCTGGTCTAGTGGTAATGACCCTGGTTCTGAAGGTTTAAACAGGGCTGGTCTAGTGGTAATGACCCTGGTTCTGAAGGTTTAAAACAGGGCTGGTCTAGTGGTAATGACCCTGGTTCTGAAGGTTTAAAACAGGGCTGGTCTAGTGGTAATGACCCTGGTTCTGAAGGTTTAAAACAGGGCTGGTCTAGTGGTAATGACCCTGGTTCTGAAGGTTTAACACAGGGCTGGTCTAGTGGTAATGACCCTGGACCACATATTACATTTTAACCCTTTATCTGGCAATAAAACTTCAAAATACTTGAGGATTGTGGAATTGTGTATCTCTACCTGCCAGCTGCTCTCTGAAGCCTCCTGTGTGGTGGTTAGTAGGGTTAGGGTGGTAGTGTGCACTAGGTAGTGTATAGTGTAGTAACTACCTGCCAGCTGCTCTCTGAAGCCTCCTGTGTGGTGGTTAGTAGGGTTAGTGTTAACAAACCTCCAAACGAGCTTCAATGCCATACAACACTCCTTCAGTAGCCTCCAACTGCTCTTAAACACTAGTAAAACAAAATGCATCCTCTTCAACCGAACGCTGCTTGCACCCGCCCACCCGACTAGAATCACTACTCTAGACGGGTCTGACCTAGAGTACGTGGACAACTACAAATATCTAGGTGTCTGGTTAGACTGTAAACTCTCCTTCCAGACTCACATTAAGAATCTCCAATCCAAAGTTAAATCTAGAATCGGTTTCCTATTTCGCAACAAAGCCTCCTTCACTCATGCTGCCAAACATGCCCTCGTAAAACTGACTATCCTACCGATCCTTGACTTCGGCGATGTCATTTACAAAATAGCCTCCAACACTCTACTCTGCAAATTGGATGTAGTCTATCACAGTGCCATCCGTTTTGTCACCAAAGCCCCATATAATACCCACCACTGTGACCTGTACGCTCTTGTTGGCTGGTCCTCACTACATATTCGTGCGCCAAACCCACTGGCTCCAGGCCATCTATAAATCACTGCTAGGCAAATCCCCGCCTTATCTTAGCTCATTGGTCACCATAGCAACACCCACCCGTAGTCTGCGCTCCAGCAGGGTATATCTCACTGGTCATCCCCAAAGCCAACACCTCCTTTGGTAGCCATTCCTTCCAGTTCTCTGCTGCCAATGACTGGAGCAATTGCAAAAATCTCTGAAGCTGGAGACTCTTATCTCCCTCACTAACTTTAAGCATCAGTTGTCAGAGCACCTTACCCGATCACTGCACCTGTACACAGCCCATCTGAAATTAGCCCGCCCAACTACCTCATCCCTATATTGTTATTTATTTTGCTCATCTGTACCCCAGTATCTCTATTTGCACATCATCTCTTGCACATCATTCCAGTGTTAATACTAAATTGTAATTATTTTGCACTATAGCCTATTTTATTGCCTTACCTCCATAACTTGCTAAATTTGCACACTGTATATTAATTGTATTTCTGTTGTATTTTTTTGATTTTTGTTTTGTTTTACCCCATATGTAACTCTGTGTTGTTGTTTTTATCGCACTGCTTTGCTTTATCTTGGCCAGGTCGCAGTTGTAAATGAGAACTTGTTCTCAACTGGTTTACCTGGTTAAATAAAGGTGAAATAAAATAAAAATAAAATAGGGTGGTAGTGTGCACTAGGTAGTGTATAGTGTATCTCTACCTGCCAGCTGCTCTCTGAAGCCTCCTGTGTGGTGGTTAGTAGGCGTTGCAGCGTTGCGCAACTTCTGCTCCAACATCTGCTCCCTGTGTAGGGCCTCCTGGTGGGGGAGAGGAGAGGGAGGGGAGGGGGGAGAGGGGGAGAGGGAGAGGAGGGGAGGGAGAGAGGGGAGAGGGGAGGGGAGGGAGAGGGAGGGAGAGGGAGGGGAGAGGGGGGAGGGGAGGGAGAGGGAGGAAGGGGGAGAGGAGGGAGAGGGAGGGAGAGGGAGAGGAGGGAGAGGGAGGAGAGGGAGGGAGAGGGAGAGGAGGGAGAGGGAGGGAGAGGGAGAGAGAGGGGGAGAGAGGGAAGGAGAGGGAGGGAGGGGAGGGAGAGGGGGAGGAGGGAGGGGGAGGGAGGAGAGGAGGGAGGGGAGAGGGGAGAGGGGGGAGGAGGGAGGGGGGAGAGGGGAGAGGGGGAGGAGGGAGGGGGGAGGGGGAGGAGGGAGGGAGGGGAGAGGGGAGGGGAGAGGAGGGAGGAGAGGGAGTGGAGGGAGGAAGAGAGGAGGGAGAGGGAGGGAGGTAGGGGAGAGGGAGGGAGGTAGGGAGAGGGAGGGGAGGTAGAGAGGAGGGGAGGAAGGTAGAGAGGGAGGGAGGTAGAGAGGAGGGAGGGAGAGGAAGGGAGGAGGGAGAGGGAGGGAGGAGAGGAGGGAGAGAGGAGAGGAGGGAGAGGAGGAGAGTGGAGAGAGGGAGACGGAGGGAGGAGAGAGGAGGGAGAGGGAGAGCGGAGGGGAGGCGGAGAGGGAGGGAGGGAGGGAGGTAGAGAGGAGCAGGGAGAGAGGGAGGAGAGCGGCGGGAGAGGGAGGGAGGAGAGCGGCGGGAGAGGGGGAGGAGCGGCGGGAGAGGGAGGGAGGAGAGCGGCGGGAGAGGGAGGGAGGAGAGCGGCGGGAGAGGGAGGGAGGAGAGCGGCGGGAGAGGGAGGGAGGAGAGGCGAGGAGAGGGGAGGAGGGAGAGGGAGGGAGGAGGAGAGGGAGGGAGGGAGGGGAGGGAGGGAGGAGGGGAGGAGGGAGGGAGGGAGAGGGAGGGAGGAGAGCGGAGGGAGAGGGAGGGAGGAGAGCGGAGGGAGAGGGAGGGAGGAGAGCGGAGGGAGAGAGAGGAGGGAGAGAGAGGGAGGGAGAGAGAGGAGGGAGAGAGAGGGAGGGGGAGAGAGAGGGAGAGAGAGGGAGAGAGAGGAGGGAGAGAGAGGAGGGAGAGAGAGGAGGGAGAGAGAGGAGGGAGAGAGAGAGGGAGGTAGGTAGAGAAAATGACATTCATCAGCATTCAGCATAATCAGTTGAAAGCAGAGCTGATGCATAAGCAGTATATATTTTCAGTCATCCATTTATCCATTTTGTGAGGGATGGTAGAAGAGGGTAAAACTGCAGTACACCAATAACAGATGAGAGAGAAAGCACACATCTTCAAAGTCCCATATAATTTGACTAGTCAAGTCAGCAGTTCCACAGACTATGAAGCCATGCACCCAGCAGTAGTAAGAGCGTAGTAGCGCTCCCTAGCCAGTAGATGTCAGCGTTGTTCCATAAATACCTGCAGATACTGGGAGAGCTGGAAGAGTTCCTGAGAGTACATAGTGGGGGTGTTGGCTGCAACCTGCAGGAGGAGAGGAGAGATGCAGACCAGGACATCAGGTTAGACAGGAACACTGGTAACACACACACACACACCTCAGTCAACATGGCTTACCCTCAGGTATCTAACTACCTAGGCTCATCTGCTGGCAAAGGCTGCGTTCACTCACAGAGTCAAAATAACACCAAGTGATGTTTGATGTATCATCTAATATGATTAATAGTTGGGCCCTGAGGAGTTTCCTGACTATCTGGACGTCACTGTTCTAGCCAATACATCTATTGCTGTGCCTAACACGTGGAAGATTATGGAAGGGTCCAAAAAAGTCAGTGTGAGTCACGAGTCAGCGTCTCAGTAGAAATAGTCAGATGATGCAGTCAGATATACCCTAGCCTGGGATCAGACCATCAGATATACCCTAGCCTGGGATCAGACCATCAGATATACCCTAGCCTGGGATCAGACCATCAGATATACCCTAGCCTGGGATCAGACCATCAGATATACCCTAGCCTGGGATCAGACCATCAGATATAGGGCTGTGCTGCTCCTTCACTGGGCCCTAAAATAAGCCTGTTACTCTGGTCAGGCAGAGAAAGGAGAGGGGCTCTGTGTTTAGGTCAGGAACAGGAGGAGAGGAGAGTTTGGTGTTTAGGGCCGGAGGGAGAGGAGGGTTTGGTGTTTAGGGCCGGAGGGAGAGGAGGGTTTGGTGTTTAGGGCCGGAGGGAGAGTATGGTTTGGTGTTTAGGGCCGGAAGGAGAGTATGGTTTGGTGTTTAGGGCAGGAAGGTGAGGAGAATATAATATAATAATATAATATGCCATTTAGCAGACGCTTTTATCCAAAGCGACTTACAGTCATGTGTGCATACATTTTTACGTATGGGTGGTCCCGGGGATCGAACCCACTACCCTGGCATTACAAGCGCCATGCTCTACCAATTGAGCTACCAATTGAGCTACAATATGGTTTGGTGTTTAGGCCAGGGCAGGCAGGGAGAGAGAGGAGAAGATCAGTAATTCAATTTGCACTGTGCTCTATCTAATAAGATTAGGAGTCTTAAACAAGGAGCCTGGCTGAGGCACTTCCCTCTCAATCTACAGAGAAAGACACCACTGTATTGGCTTGGGCTTGATATGCAGTCAGACCCTGTGTACAGTAGAGCTGCTGATGTCGTAGACGTGTTGAATTGGCCGTTGGGTAGTGTTGCATGGAATACCGAAACTTCTGTACTTTACCAATAGGGGGGAAAAAACGGTTCGGTACTACAATTTTTCTTACATTCGGTACTTCTGTCAAATGTGTCTCACGTATTTGAGAGGATCAAGTCTGTATCAGCCCCTTACTAGAGCTGTCTGGCTGCATTGTTAGCTTCATACTCATCATGTTGCACAGAAGTTAACACACTTGAATAATGTAACACGGCATGTAGAAATGTTGAAAGTGTTAATTACTGTTCGCAAAAAACAATGTCCATACAGGCAAGAACACTTAAAATTTGGGCTGTCTCCAACAAAAAAAAAATCTTTGTGTCGACCGAAAATCTATGTATTACAATAAAATCAACTATATGCTTGTCTGATGCTTTAAGCGAATTGTTTGATGAATTAAGACAAATGACTCAAGAGGGAGCCAGAAATCAAGATATCCAGAAGAAAGAAAAACATATTAACCATCCTCCTCCTACTGTCTTTCTACTCTCCTGAAGTTGCCGCTACGAGGAGTCTGCAACCTTTCTGATGTGGAATCCCAATTTAATCCTGATCCTGATCTGCGTGCCAGTTATTGTTTTCACATGCACATTTGACGAACAGTTTCATTTAAATTTATAATAACGTCTTCGCATCTCAAAATCATTGTCGTGAGGTTAATCAAAGTAAAAATGTTGTAGCCTGCGGGGTAGAAAATATCCAGATAAAAATCTATATCCTATAAATCGCATTGGCTATGCATGGCCTGTCTGCAACGAACTTGAAACATTGCATCAACTATCAACTTTGGTACAGCCCTCGCATTAGCAAACTTACAACATGGTATAAAATATTCTGGGCCCTCAGAGTAACCCGCGACAGGACAGACTCAGCAGTAGGGTATTGAGAAATAATCAGGCCCATTTTATGTTTTCACTGGATCCGAGCATTTTTCCCTTTCACGCTGAGTGGTTATCAAAAGAAGAGAGCTGGAAAGATTTTTCAAATAGGCTACGTTGAGGAAATATTGTCATTCTCAATGGATGCAAAAACGGACTTTGCTTGCTGTTTGAGGTGAAGAAAACATTGCTCTGAGAAGCTCCACAGCTCATTAGTGGTGGTGCGTTAAGCCAATCAGAAATACTATCAGATCCCCAAATGGGCACATTTAAGCCTATATTTATGCCTAAGGCCAGGTAGCCTATAGACCTACACTACATGACCAAAGGTATGCGGACACCTGCTTGGCAAACATCTCATTCCAAAATCATGGGCATTAATGCGGAGTTGGGTTCCCCCCTTTGCTGCTACAACAGCATCCACTCTTCTGGGAAGGTTTCCCGCTAGATGTTGGAACATTGCTGAGGAGACTTGCTTCCATTCAGTGTTGCAACCGAGGACAGATTATTTTTATGCACTACGTGCTTCAGCACTCGGCAGTTCGGTTCTGTGAGCTTGTGTGGCCGACCACTTCATGGCTGAGCCACTGTCTCGCTTAGACGTTTCCGCTTCACAATATCAGCACTTGTAGTTGACGGGGGTCTGGGGAGTTTCCTGGCCATGGACCCAAAATGTCGATGTTTTGTTCCCCAAGCCACTTAGTTATCACTTTTGCTGGAAAAGGCATTGGTCATCACCAAACTGTTCTTGGATGGTTGGGAGAAGTTGCTCTCGGAGGATGTGTTGGTACCATTCTTTATTCATGGCTGTGTTCTTAGGCAAAATTGTGAGTGAGCCCACTCCCTTGGCTGAGAAGCAAACCCACACATGAATGGTCTCAGGATGCTTTACTGTTGGCATGACACAGGACTGATGGTAGCGCTCACCTTGTCTTCTCCGGACAAGGTGTTTTCCGGATGCCCCAAAAAATCGGAAAGGGGATTCTTCAGAGAAAATGACTTTACCCCAGTCCTCAGCAGTCCAATCCCTGTACCTTTTGCAGAATATCAGTCTGTCCCTGATGTTCTTCCTGGAGAGAAGTGGCTTCCTCGCTGCCCTTCTTGACACCAGGCCATCCTCCAAAAGACTTCGCCTCACTGTGCGTGCAGATGCACTCACACCTGCCTGCTGCCATTTCTGAGCAAGCTCTGCACTGGTGGTGCCCCGATCCCGCAGCTGAATCAACTTTAGGAGACGGTCCTGGCGCTTACTGGACTTTCTTGGGCACCCTGACGCCTTCTTCACAACAATTGAACCTCTCTCCTTGAAGTTCTTGATGATCCGATAAATGGTTGATTTAGGTGCAATCTTACTAGCAGCAATATCCTTGCCTGTGAAGCCCTTTTTGTGCAAAGCAATGATGACGGCACGTGTTTCCTTGCAGGTAACCATGGTTAACAGAGGAAGAACAATGATTTCAAGCACCACCCTCCTTTTAAAACTTCCAGTCTGTTATTCTAACTCAATCAGCATGTCAGAGTGATCTCCAGCCTTGTCCTCGTCAACACTCTCACCTGTGTTAACGAGAGAATCACTGACATGATGGCAGCTGGTCCTTTTGTGGCAGGGCTGAAATGCAGTGGAAATGTTTTTTGGGGATTAAGTTCATTTTCATGGCAAAGAGGGACTTTGCAATTAATTGCAATTCATCTGATCACTCTTCATGACATTCTGGAGTACATGCAAATTGCCATTATCAAAAACTGAGGCAGCAGACTTTGTGAAAATTAGTATTTGTGTCATTCTCAAAACTTTTGACCCCGACTGTACATTTACAGTTAATTCCCATAACTTCTAATCTACAATGTTTCTTTGGCCAGGGTAATTTCTGTTAATGCATTCAATATATTATTATCACAATCTTACTGTTGTCATCGTAGGAGTGGACACGTTTGCAGAGCGCACAAACTAGGCTACACTTGTGAGAAAAAGTTTTGGTTTATTTAAATTCCATTTGTCAATTTATTCATTGTCTTTTGTTTGGAGCGCTCCTGTCAATCTTGAGTAAGGACACTCACTTGATTACGGATAGAACTAGGCCACCTGGCGTGCGCACAAATGTAGCCCTATAAATGTGCCCATTTGGGGATCTGATACTATTTCTGATTGTCTTAACTCACCATCACCGTGGAGCTCCTCAAAGTAATTTTTCTTCACCTCAAACAGCAAGTAAACTAAGTCTGTTTTTACATCCATTGAGAACGACAATAGTTCCTCAACGCAGCCTATTTGAAAAATCTTTCCAGCTCTCTCCCTTTCGATTACCACTCAGCATGATTGGGCAAAAAATGTAATGCTCTGACCAGTGGAAACATCATAAAATAGGCCTACCTGATTACTTCTTATCCCTTGCGCAAAATAGCCTACAGCTGTGTCTGTCCAGAGCTCACTGGCGCAGAAAACTGAGGGCCCAGAATATTTTATACAATGTTGCAAGTTTGGTAGCACGATTGGGCTGGACCAATTAATAGTTACATTTAAATTTTAGTCATTTAGCAGACGTTCTTATCCAGAGCGACTTACAGTTAGTGAGTGCATACATTTTTCATATAGTTGATACAATGTTTCAAGTTCCTTGCAGACAGGCCATGCTCAGCCAATGTGATTTATAGAATATTTATTTTTAAATCAGGATATTTTCTACCTGCAATGTATTTATTTGTTGGTTTCTGTAGACTATTTTTATAATCTTGATTTACCACATGACATTGATTTTGAGATATGAAGACTTTATTATAAATAAAATAACTTCCACAAAAATTTGCATATGAAAATCATAACTGTCATGCAGATCAGTAGAAATGGGAGGATACCTTGGCACTCCAAATGGAAAAGGACATCATAACTGTCAGGCAGATCAGTAGAAATGGGAGGATACCTTGGCACTCCAAATGGAAAAGGACATCATAACTGTCACGCAGATCAGTAGAAATGGGAGGATACCTTGGCACTCCAAATGGAAAAGGACATCATAACTGTCAGGCAGATCAGTAGAAATGGGAGGATACCTTGGCACTCCAAATGGAAAAGGACATCATAACTGTCAGGCAGATCAGTAGAAATGGGAGGATACCTTGGCACTCCAAATGGAAAAGGACATCATAACTGTCACGCAGATCAGTAGAAATGGGAGGATACCTTGGCACTCCAAATGGAAAAGGACATCATAACTGTCAGGCAGATCAGTAGAAATGGGAGGATAACTTGGCACTCCAAATGGAAAAGGACATCATAACTGTCACGCAGATCAGTAGAAATGGGAGGATAACTTGGCACTCCAAATGGAAAAGGACCGACCGCTGGTTTAGCCAATTACTTATTAGAGGCAACTTCAGGAGCGTCACGGCAGAATGTGTGGAGGCCAGCAGCAGCGGGCAGCGGGAGGAGAGGGGGGCGGGGAACAGTTTTTTTTTCTTCTTCTGGCTAGGCTATATTGTTACTTTTGTAATAGAACAATAGAGGGGGAGACTTGAACTGTCTTCAGACAGGCTTTAGGAAGACAAGTTGATCTAATTAACAACAATAGCAGTACAGCAAAGGTGAACCAGCTTTTCAGATAATTCATAGAAACTTTGTGCATGGCTTCTTATCCACAGACGGCCAGTGTGGGTGCAGGTTTTTTTTATAACCAAGCAATAACACCTGATTCAACTAATCATGTCTTGATTGAAGTCTATGATTAGTTAAATCAGGTGTGTACTGGTTCAACTACAATAACAGCCTAAGTCCAGATCTGTGATGTGATTGGACCCCCCCCCCCAATTCGATCAGGTTCAAGTCCGGGCTCTGGCTGGGCCACTCAAGGACATTCAGAGACTTGTCCTGAAGCCACTCCTGCGTTGTCTTGGCTGTGTGCTTGGGGTCGTTGTCCTGTTGGAAGGTGAACCTTCGCCCCAGTCTGAGGTCCTGAGCGCTCTGGAGCAGGTTTTCATCAAGGATCTCTCTGTACTTTGCTCCGTTCATTTTTGCCTCGATCCTGACTAGTCTCCCAGTCCCTGCCGATGAAAAACATCCCCACAGTATGATGGGAGAAACTCCTCAAATACAGGTGAGCCAGGCTTGTAGCATCATACCCAAGGAGATGCTGTAATTGCTGCCAAAGGTGCTTCAACAAAGTACTGAGTAAAGGGTCTGAATACTTTTGTAAATGTGACTTCAGTTCTTTATTTTATAAATTAGCTAAAATTAAATTAAAATAAAAAAACTTTAGATTTGTCATTATGGGGTATTGTTTGTAGATTTATGAGGAAAAAAGCAATGTAATCAATTACAGAATAAGGCTGTAACTTAACAAAATGTGGAAAAAGTCAAGGGGTCTGAATACTTTCCGAAGGCACTGTTGATAAAAAGGTATAAACAGACAGATCGAGTAAACAAAAAAACACAGTACAATTTTTCCAGAAACCATATTCCAAAAGCCTTCATGGATGCAAGGATGAGGATTCTTGGACATCCAATCGAGTGTAAAAAAACAACAACTTTAAAAAGTCTAATGTGTGGCCCTCCACAACTACCCTGGCCTCCACGGATGAAGCCCAATCGCAAGATACGTGCCTCCCGCAACTACCAACCTGGAGAGCGGAGGAGGGTTGTGGCAGGGGACAACAACCTCCAAGAGCCAGGGAGACTGTCTCATGCCAGGGGGATGAGGCTTGATAAACAAGTTAAGGACTTCTTCCTCCCCCCAGACCTGTGCCTGGGGGGGGGGGCGGTGTGAGGAAGATGGTTAGGAGAGGACAACTCAACCCAAGGCCAGCCAATCATGCCAAATAGGTCTTTGGACTGCTCACACACACTTGATGGACACAGACTCAGTTCTTTGTGTGCACTGGGAACCAAAGCACTCTGTACTCAAATGTAGAATTTAAATCTGGTTAATAACATGAAACCTGATTCTATGACGTCTCAGTGTTCAGTCATTTAGATTAGATTGAACTACACCACCAGTACAAGAAAGCCTGTAAAGTCTGTGGCTCACAGCTATTCTCTACGTTGTCAGCACCTGATGTTCAGATAGAATGCATTGGAACACCTTGTATTGAGATTAAGAAATGCCAACAGAGCTTTTTCAGCACACAAAAAATACATCTTTATTCTGGCTTCTGAACATAAACCACAATACAACAGTGCCTGCTACGAACACTCGTATACAACAAAAGTGTCACAAAACATTTCAGTGTAGATACAAATATTTATGAGCAATATAAATATTTTGGAACAATATAAAACAGATGTCTGAACAACAGAACAAGTTGTTCATTTCACTGGGGGTCCCAGTCATTCGGTCCATGTCCTCTTTTTTGAAGTCATGCACAATCTCATGCAGCTGGTGACAGACTTCCTCTGAGTTTTGGCGAGAGTTCATCCATGAAATCAGCTATAGGTGCCAGGGCCCTGTGGAGAGGAGGAGAAGAGGGGGGACATTAGGAGAGTCTGGAGAGCAGTGTGCATGGTGAGGAGAGGAGGAGATCAGAGTAAAGGAGGAGAATCTGAAATGATTTGTATTTATTTACCTCTGGGACAAGCTGGTGGCTCGGTGTATGACTTTCTTCAGATTGAGATCTGTCTTCAATCATTTGCAATGCCTTTTGCGAGTGATGTGTCAAGGACTGAGTCTGCAGCTCTCTGCTGCTAACCTGTAGCGTCGGTGAGGAGCAAGCCAGTGGAGTAGGACTTGGGAGGGCTCAGGATAGAACTTACCAGGTCCTACATGGAGATTGTTTCCAATTCTGCACTGCAGCTCAGTGCGGGAGATGGGCGGGGGGCCAATCACCAGGCAGTGCTGGGGGCAGAGGCAGTGCTGGGGGCCAATCACCAGGCAGTACTTGGGGCAGAGAACAAAACCAGGTGTTGTCTCCATTCAGTGGTGTCTGTGCCTTGAAAAATTTAAAAAAGTAGAGGGCTATTCATTACACATATGCAAACCGATCAACGAACATCAAATATCATTAACCGAGACTAAAATAGACTATATAAACGGCCTGGACTAGCTACTCAACGCTGATAAAACGTTTGCAACATTTTGACTTGCTACCAAACGTTGACTTTGCTGTTATCAATGTGGGAAACTTCTGATAAAAAGTTGTAAAGATCTTTAGTTTATTTGGTTGGCTCGCTTGCTTTCTCTGGACAAGTATGCCGCTAGGCTATCTAGCCAGCCAAGTAGCTAGCGCTAGCTATTGTTAGCAAAACATGGCTACTTTTTGTCGACTACAATAGAAAATACAACATACCCCATCCTTTGGTGAAGACGGCATGTTGCTTTTAATCTTCCCCTGCTTCACGTGCTGAACAAGCCAGCAGCAACATTTCTGGAGTAGCCTTTCCACCGGCTGAGCCCTCGTTTCTTTTCTTGCCTTGACGAACTTCGAGAAACCTACCCCAGTTCTTTGAACAAGTGGTTGGGTCGGACCCCAGCGTCGCCGCAATCTCCCGCCATTAATTGGATGGGTGTCCACATAAAAATCGTCTGTCCTCGGTTGCAACACTCACTACTGAGTTCCAAACTGCCTCTGGAAGCAACGTCAGCACAAGAACTGTTCGTCATGAAATGGGTTTCCATGGCACACAAGCCTCAGATCACCATGTGCAATGCCAAGCGTCGGCTGGAGTGGTGTAAAGCTCGCCGCCATTGGACTCTGGAGCAGTGGAAACGCGTTCTCTTTAGTGATGAATCACGCCTCACCAGATGGCAGACCGACGGACGAATATGGGATTGGCAGATGCCAGGAGAACGCTACCTGCCCGAATGCATAGTGCCAACTGTAAAGTCTGGTGCAGGAGGAATAATGGTCTGGGGGTTCGGGTTTTTCATGGTTCGGGCTAGGCCCCTTAGTTCCAGTGAAGGGAAATCTTAACGCTACAGCATACAATTACATTCTAGACCATTCTGTGCTTCCAACTTGGTGGCAACCCCATCAAACACCTTTGGGATGAATTGGAAAGCTGACTGCGAGCCAGGCCTAATCGCCCAACATCAGTGCCGACCTCATTAATGCTCTTGTGGCTGAATGGAAGCAAGTCCCTGCAGCAATGTTCTAACATCTAGTGGAAAGCCTTCCCAGAAGAGTGGAGGCTGTTATAGCAGCAAAGGGGGACCAACTCCATATTAATGCCCATGATTTTGGAATGAGATGTTCGATGAGCAGGTGTCCACATACTATTGGTCATGTGGTGTATGAACAAGAACTGCTCCGAACTGCTTCGGTTGCCATAACCCTAACTACTAACCCCAATTCTAAACCTAATTATAACCCTAACCCCTAAGCTTAAAAATACCCCCCCACACACACACACACACACACACACACACAGGAGAACGCATTGCAACAGGGGGCGGCAGGTAGCCTAGTGGTTAAGAGCGTTGGGCCAGTAACCGAAAGGACGCTGGTTCGAATCCCCAAGCTGACTAGGTGAAAAATCTGTTGATGTGCCCTTGAGCAAGGCACTTGCTCTTGTAAGTCGCTCTGGATAAGAGCGTCCGCTAAATGTAGAAAATGTAAAATGTAATGCAACACTTACCTTATCAACAGGAAGTGGTAAAGGTGCTTGGATGACGCTGTGGAGAGGACAGAGGTCAGGAGTCAGAGCTCAGTTCAGAGAGAGGTTAAAGGTCATTCAACAGTTTATACCATAGAGATACATCTATATATACACAGTCTGTTACAGCCCGAATTCAACATTAGATTCTCACCCATCTACACACAATATCCCATAATGACAAAGTGAAAATGCTAATGTTTGAAAATGAAATACAGAGATCTCATTTACACAAGTATTCACACCCCATTTGCTATGACACTCCAAATTGAGCTCAGGTGCATCCAATTCCCTTTGATCATACTTGAGACGTCACTACAACTTGGAGTCCAACTGTGGCCAATTCAAATGTTTAGACATCACTGTGGGCAATATACCACCCCTCCTATCTCTGTGGGCTACATACCACCCCTCCTATCTCTGTGGGCAATATACCACCCCTCCTATCTCTGTGGGCTATATACCACCCCTCCTATCTCTGTGGGCAATATACCACCCCTCCTATCTCTGTGGGCTATATACCACCCCTCCTATCTCTGTGGGCAATATACCACCCCTCCTATCTCTGTGGGCAATATACCACCCCTCCTATCTCTGTGGGCTATATACCACCCCTCCTATCTCTGTGGGCAATATACCACCCCTCCTATCTCTGTGGGCTATATACCACCCCTCCTATCTCTGTGGGCAATATACCACCCCTCCTATCTCTGTGGGCTATATACCACCCCTCCTATCTCTGTGGGCTATATACCACCCCTCCTATCTCTGTGGGCTATATACCACCCCTCCTATCTCTGTGGGCTATATACCACCCCTCCTATCTCTGTGGGCAATATACCACCCCTCCTATCTCTGTGGGCAATATACCACCCCTCCTATCTCTGTGGGCAATATACCACCCCTCCCATCTCTGTGGGCTACATACCACCCCTCCCATATCTGTGGGCTATATACCACCCCTCCTATCTCTGTGGGCTACATACCACCCCTCCCATATCTGTGGGCTATATACCACCCCTCCTATCTCTGTGGGCTATATACCACCCCTCCTATCTCTGTGGGCAATATACCACCCCTCCTATCTCTGTGGGCTATATACCACCCCTCCTATCTCTGTGGGCTATATACCACCCCTCCTATCTCTGTGGGCTATATACCATCCCTCCCTCTTCTGATCTCTATATATTTTAACCATGCTGTGACGCTTCACTTCAGTCTTTCTAATCGCATAGAATCAACCGATTGAGAGTTGAAGATAAACGTTTTAGCTAAGAGTATTATTATATTGTTAAATGATTGACCATGTCTTCCCATATCTCCCAACAATGCTATTTATAGTGTTAATTTTAGATAAATGTTATGACATTATAGCCATACCTGAATCTGAGACCAGAAAGAGGCTGCCTGGGGTCCAGAATAGATGGTCTAACTCCCTCAAACTACACTCTGGACCTCAAAGTCAGTTCCACTGCGTTTCACTGTTCCCCTCTAACCAGGGACTGATTTAGACCTGGGACACCAGGTGGGTGCAATTAAGTTTCAGGTAGAACAGAAAACCAGCAGGCTCCGGACCTCGTAGGGTCAGAGTTGAACACCCCTGGTCTAACGATTCTGTCTCTTCACAGCAAAATCTGCAGATCTGAGATGGTTGTATGCCCCATATATTTAACATTTTGTTTGTGGCAAGACTTTTGTACAATAATTTAAGCTGAAAAGCACAAAATATTGAATATTGCTTTGTAAACTCAGCAAAAAAAGAAACGTCCCTTTTGCAGAACCCTGTCTTTCAAAGATCATTCGTAAAAATGTATAAAGCCACACCAAGTCTCGCGGGGAAAAAAGTAGAACCCAAAGTAGTCTAAATGAGTTGATGGAATCTATTTTCTTACGATTATTGGTCAAATTTCAAGAATTTATCAAATAGATTACCATGTATAGTTTTGTAAGACTATAACTTACCAAACCACCCAGCTTTGGACTAGTTAGGTCTATTTCCATGCTATTGAGGAGCTGGCTAGTACATACCCATTGAGGAGCTGGCTAGTACATACCCATTGACTTTCAGGAATTTAAGCGTCGGACTCTGGGTAAGTAGACAATTACACAAAATCTCTAAAGTATCCCTTTAAACAGTTTTATACAACAGTCATGAAATAGTTAATAAACTATATCAATGTTGACAGTCCAAATGGGAGAACAGAACAGGTAAATAGAGCAGGACGTTGTTGACCTCTGTGCTGTAGTTAATGATTGACAGAAGTCAGCACAGTGACAGTGTGTATTAGGTTTGGGTATTTCCAAATACAGACCGTATGACTTTCAATAGCGTTTCAATATATATATATATATATATATATATATATAAAATGGATATATTTTGGCCTCATGAGGGCTGCGGGGTCCGTGCTATGCCACTGCTTATAACTATGGGTTAAGCATAACTAGAAGAAATCTAAGATGTGTCAAATAAATGGGCTGGCCTTTCTGTCCGACTCCCTCCCACTACCGCAAGAACAGCTCCCAAACCCAACCACTGTCCCGCTAGCGTTATTTCAGGCGGATATGACACAGCTCTCTTGCCAGCCATGGTCCCGGCAATGTTGCAACCCCTATAGGCAATATCAAATGACCAAAAATAACTTAGGAGAGATAGGTTAAATTACCATAGATTCTCACATGGCCCATTATATTAGGTTATCTCTATTACTGGGCTATGCCAGCCAACATGCTAGATGTAGTTGGACCAGAGCAGAGTTGGAGAGTCTCGCCCTTTCTCTTAAGATATTTTTTATAGCCTACCTTTTAGGAGTGGGACAGTTTTCAGACAGAAATATGGGTGATCAATATTTATTTCTAGGCAATGTTGTAAACTGTAGTCTACTCATATTTAGTAAACTACAGTCTAATCATATTTAAGTTCATGTCATATTTAAAAGTGAATTGCCACGTGATTCTCCACCCCATGTAGGCAGCCTTCTCCATCTCATTGAGACCACTCGTACTAGGCGCACTTGAACTCGCACGCCCAACTAGGAGAGGAGAGGCTACTGAAGTTGAGTGTGTGTGAACATCGCAAAAAATATGTGCTTTTAATACAATATGTAGGGTCTCGGTCAACGCATACAAAGCAGAATGATGTCAGTTTCCAAATAATCTGCGGGACAACAAAAATATTTTCATCCCCAAGTCATGTCTGACCGCCTGCTCCAGGCATGAAACATGTCTGACCGCCTGCTCCAGGCATGAAACATGTCTGACCGCCTGCTCCAGGCATGAAACATGTCTGACCGCCTGCTCCAGGCATGAAACATGTCTGACCGCCTGCTCCAGGCATGAAACATGTCTGACCGCCTGCTCCAGGCATGAAACATGTCTGACCGCCTGCTCCAGGCATGAAACATGTCTGACCGCCTGCTCCAGGCATGAAACATGTCTGACCGCCTGCTCCAGGCATGAAACATGTCTGACCGCCTGCTCCAGGCATGAAACATGTCTGACCGCCTGCTCCAGGCATGAAACATGTCTGACCGCCTGCTCCAGGCATGAAACATGTCTGACCGCCTGCTCCAGGCATGAAACATGTCTGACCGCCTGCTCCAGGCATGAAACATGTCTGACCGCCTGCTCCAGGCATGAAACATGTCTGACCGCCTGCTCCAGGCATGAAACATGTCTGACCGCCTGCTCCAGGCATGAAACATGTCTGACCGCCTGCTCCAGGCATGAAACATGTCTGACCGCCTGCTCCAGGCATGAAACATGTCTGACCGCCTGCTCCAGGCATGAAACATGTCTGACCGCCTGCTCCAGGCATGAAACATGTCTGACCGCCTGCTCCAGGCATGAAACATGTCTGACCGCCTGCTCCAGGCATGAAACATGTCTGACCGCCTGCTCCAGGCATGAAACATGTCTGACCGCCTGCTCCAGGCATGAAACATGTCTGACCGCCTGCTCCAGGCATGAAACATGTCTGACCGCCTGCTCCAGGCATGAAACATGTCTGACCGCCTGCTCCAGGCATGAAACATGTCTGACCGCCTGCTCCAGGCATGAAACATGTCTGACCGCCTGCTCCAGGCATGAAACATGTCTGACCGCCTGCTCCAGGCATGAAACATGTCTGACCGCCTGCTCCAGGCATGAAACATGTCTGACCGCCTGCTCCAGGCATGAAACATGTCTGACCGCCTGCTCCAGGCATGAAACATGTCTGACCGCCTGCTCCAGGCATGAAACATGTCTGACCGCCTGCTCCAGGCATGAAACATGTCTGACCGCCTGCTCCAGGCATGAAACATGTCTGACCGCCTGCTCCAGGCATGAAACATGTCTGACCGCCTGCTCCAGGCATGAAACATGTCTGACCGCCTGCTCCAGGCATGAAACATGTCTGACCGCCTGCTCCAGGCATGAAACATGTCTGACCGCCTGCTCCAGGCATGAAACATGTCTGACCGCCTGCTCCAGGCATGAAACATGTCTGACCGCCTGCTCCAGGCATGAAACATGTCTGACCGCCTGCTCCAGGCATGAAACATGTCTGACCGCCTGCTCCAGGCATGAAACATGTCTGACCGCCTGCTCCAGGCATGAAACATGTCTGACCGCCTGCTCCAGGCACTGAAACATGTCTGACCGCCTGCTCCAGGCATGAAACATGTCTGACCGCCTGCTCCAGGCATGAAACATGTCTGACCGCCTGCTCCAGGCATGAAACATGTCTGACCGCCTGCTCCAGGCATGAAACATGTCTGACCGCCTGCTCCAGGCATGAAACATGTCTGACCGCCTGCTCCAGGCATGAAACATGTCTGACCGCCTGCTCCAGGCATGAAACATGTCTGACCGCCTGCTCCAGGCATGAAACATGTCTGACCGCCTGCTCCAGGCATGAAACATGTCTGACCGCCTGCTCCAGGCATGAAACATGTCTGACCGCCTGCTCCAGGCATGAAACATGTCTGACCGCCTGCTCCAGGCATGAAACATGTCTGACCGCCTGCTCCAGGCATGAAACATGTCTGACCGCCTGCTCCAGGCATGAAACATGTCTGACCGCCTGCTCCAGGCATGAAACATGTCTGACCGCCTGCTCCAGGCATGAAACATGTCTGACCGCCTGCTCCAGGCATGAAACATGTCTGACCGCCTGCTCCAGGCATGAAACATGTCTGACCGCCTGCTCCAGGCATGAAACATGTCTGACCGCCTGCTCCAGGCATGAAACATGTCTGACCGCCTGCTCCAGGCATGAAACATGTCTGACCGCCTGCTCCAGGCATGAAACATGTCTGACCGCCTGCTCCAGGCATGAAACATGTCAGCCTCGCCGCAAATGATTTGTCGGGACGAGCGGAAACCCCGGTACGGTACAGAAGCGGTATGAAATAC
The DNA here is from genome assembly GCF_020615455.1 of Coregonus clupeaformis. Classification (NCBI taxonomy): domain Eukaryota; kingdom Metazoa; phylum Chordata; class Actinopteri; order Salmoniformes; family Salmonidae; genus Coregonus; species Coregonus clupeaformis. The sequence goes on along the minus strand of NC_059203.1, from coordinate 14,104,706 downwards.
AGCCCTCTACCGTATACCCCGGTACGGTACAGAAGCGGTATGAAAGTCTGGATACAGCCCAACCCTACAGTGTGGGTACTGTTGGTGCAGTGACCGCAGCGCATAGCCCAGTGCAGCAGTACTCAGTGACTATTTGAGAAGGTCCGCTCACACAAATCTCCTAGCAGGCAAAAGGCCCGGATGGATATTGTGATTTATCGGCTTAGTAACAACTCACATCGCGACCCCAAACTGTTCAAACTCGCCACACCCCTCGTTGGCGGAGGATATTTTGCCATTTTAAAGCTCAGTTCCTATAAATAGTTCACTAAGGTCAGTGAAGGCCCATGCACAACCAAATGAATTGTACCTTGTGCATCCATTCTGCTGTTACAACAACAGCAGTAAGTAGAAAGCCAAACAAAACAAAAAACTATACAGATTTCAGTACCCAGGCCCGCACTGACCGCGTTCTGGGTCCGGACTCAGACAGCGTCTCCGCCAATTGAGTATGACTGGCCTAGTGATTCAGAGAAAGGGTATTCATTCATTCATTCATTCATTCATTCATTCTAGGGCTGCCCGTTGCTGTTAATGGTCGGCAACCTTTTCCATTTCGAGTGGCAAGTTATCCTCCCATTTCTACCGATCTGCGTGCCAGTTGTGATTTTCATATGCACATTTTGGTGGAACAGTTCAATTTAATTAATAATAAAGTCTGCATATCTCAAAATCAATGTCATGTGGTTAATAAAAAGAGCTTGTCTGGTAGGCTCGCGTCGCTCTGCAGCTCGCGGCTGGGTTTCCTTTTGTCACCCGTGACAGTTTACGAGCCCTGCCACATCCGACGAGCGTCAGAGCCGGCGTTGTAGGATTCAATCTTAGTCCTGTATTGACGCTTTGCCTGTTTGATGGTTCGTCGGAGGGCATAGCGGGATTTCTTATAGCGTCCGGGTTAGAGTCCCACTCCTAGAAAGCGGCAGCTCTACCCCTTTAGCTCAGTGCGAATGTTGCCTGTAATCCATGGCTTCTGGTTGGGGTATGTACGTACGGTCACTGTGGGGACGACATCATCGATGCACTTACTCATTCTACTTTTTTTCTCCTGCTGAACACTACCTACCTAGTTTTCTGTACCGCGACTCAGGTGGAATGAGCCATGAGCTAAGAATGGGAAACACTGATTTAGACTGCTAGACATACTGTATGACACATTACATACATACACAGTTTAAAATGGGAATAATTTGATTTGCTCTTCTTCTGTAACCAAGGACTGATGTTCCTACCTTGGACCTGTTTAACTGCCAGTATCAAAATGTCTGCCTGTGTTGAATGTTACGGTTAGAGTTGGGCTACAGACTGGGCCGGGGACACTGATTATGTCTCTGGTGATGTGACTTCCTACAGCCTCTCTGGCTGGTGTGATTATGTCTCTTGTGATGTTGTGACTTCCTACAGCCTCTCTGGCTGGTGTGATGTGTATCAGGTGATGTTGTGACTTCCTACAGCCTCTCTGGCTGGTGTGATGTGTATCAGACGATGTTGTGACTTCCTACAGCCTCTCTGGCTGGTGTGATGTGTATCAGGTGATGTTGTGACTTCCTACAGCCTCTCTGGCTGGTGTGATGTGTATCAGGTGATGTTGTGACTTCCTACAGCCTCTCTGGCTGGTGTGATGTGTATCAGGTGATGTTGTGACTTCCTACAGCCTCTCTGGCTGGTGTGATGTGTATCAGGTGATGTTGTGACTTCCTACAGCCTCTGGCTGGTGTGATGTGTATCAGGTGATGTTGTGACTTCCTCACAGCCTCTCTGGCTGGTGTGATGTGTATCAGGTGATGTTGTGACTTCCTACAGCCTCTCTGGCTGGTGTGATTATGTCTCTGGTGATGTTGTGACTTCCTACAGCCTCTCTGGCTGGTGTGATGTGTATCAGGTGATGTTGTGACTTCCTACAGCCTCTCTGGCTGGTGTGATGTGTATCAGGTGATGTTGTGACTTCCTACAGCCTCTCTGGCTGGTGTGATGTGTATCAGGTGATGTTGTGACTTCCCACAGCCTCTCTGGCTGGTGTGATTGTGTATCAGGTGATGTTGTGACTTCCTACAGCCTCTCTCTGGCTGGTGTGATGTGTATCAGGTGATGTTGTGACTTCCTACAGCCTCTCTGGCTGGTGTGATGTGTATCAGGTGATGTTGTGACTTCCTACAGCCTCTCTGGCTGGTGTGATGTGTATCAGGTGATGTTGTGACTTCCTACAGCCTCTCTGGCTGGTGTGATTATGTCTCTGGTGATGTTGTGACTTCCTACAGCCTCTCTGGCTGGTGTGATGTGTATCAGGTGATGTTGTGACTTCCTACAGCCTCTCTGGCTGGTGTGATTGTGTATCAGGTGATGTTGTGACTTCCTACAGCCTCTCTGGCTGGTGTGATGTGTATCAGGTGATGTTGTGACTTCCTACAGCCTCTCTGGCTGGTGTTTAGAGAACATTGGTGCTGTCTGATTAATATATAAACGCTTTCGCAGAGAAGGCCCATTAGACATGTTCTCTGCTGTCTGTGCTGGAGGTGTCTCCCTGTTGCAACATCGGCTGATACACATCACTGCTGATGTGGGATAGGTCTCTATAAGCTTGGCACATCTAGCCACTGGGAGTTTTGCCCATTCTTCAAGGCAAAACTGCTCGAGCTCTTTCAAGTTGGATGGGTGTAGAGCAATCTTTAAGTCATACCACAGATTCTCAATTGGATTGAGGTCTGGGCTTTGAATAGGCCATTCCAAGACATTTAAATGTTTCCCCTTAAACCACTCGAGTGTTGCTTTAGCAGTATGCTTAGGGTCATTGTCCTGCTGGAAGGTGAACCTCCGTGTCACGTTCGTTTAAGGACTGGTCAGACCAAGGCGCAGCGTGAAAGGCATACACGTTTATTTCACCGATAAACACACGAACAAAACACCAACCAACGAAAGGTGAAGTCCTCAGGCTGAACACAAAACAAGCCTCTAACACGGAACAAGATCCCCACAACTAACGAGTGCCAACAGGCTGCCTAAGTATGATCCCCAATCAGAGACAACGAGCGACAGCTGCCTCTGATTGGGGATCACACCCGGCCAAACATAGAACTACACAACCTAGAATGAGAACATAGAAATACTAACATAGGAATATCCACACCCTGACTCAACATACAAGAGTCCCGTGAGTCAGGGTGTGACAAGGCATCTCCCTGTTGCAACTTGTAATTAAACCTAAATGATTTATGATAGACTATATCAGCGCCTGCGCTTCTCTTTTGTTTCACCTGAAAATCCCCTTTACACACCTTAACCTTTAGTGACTGTTTCACTACCCCCATGACAACCCAGAACACTCCCTCCCCATCTCCTAGATCAAATCTGGTTCATG